>NW_025091327.1:3124842-3146835 GCF_907166805.1 Alternaria atra
ACTTTAGAGAAGAATAGACCACACCCGTTCATCAAACCCCTAACATGGATTCTCTCCTGCGCTAGTTACCCCAGTCAGCCTCTAGCACAACACACACACAAAAGACATGTACAGTACCCTGTGGTGACTTCCATAAAGTCTGTAGCAGTAGAGCTGGCCTAATTAGTTGCTAATGTCTGCTTCTAGCTGTGAAACTAGCCTATCGAACAGCGCAACACTATAGACGGCTAGAACTATCTACGCGATACACATGAGCTACAGGCGCTGTGGGATTGTTGCGCATTGATTTGTGTGCATCAATCATGCGAGGGCTGGTAGGTGTTAAATGTCTACTGCATTGAGGTTAGCGGGTTGAGTGCAAAATCGCGAGTACACTTCCAAAGCGGCGTCGCAGAGAACATTACGTCACAACGCGATAGCTGTATCGCAACGCACAACCTGTTGGACGAAGTTGTGCAGAGACAGAAGTGATGCAAATATATATGCGACACTGTTGGTGTACGGTTTCTGGTTTTTTCTGCGCTACTATTATGGGTTTGGTAAGTGACGTAACCTCCCTCCCTGGGGTTAGAACATCCCGCCGCGCAGAATCACGAACATCGTTCAAGCACCACCAACTCGACCCCACCATCTAATAAAGACTGAGCTAGCCTAGAACTACACTCCGGACCTGTCTTCGCCTACTGTAGATCTTCAATACAAAAAATACAGCATTGCTGGCTTTGCTTCTGGGCAATTAGTCCTTAGCGTTAGAAGCTGCAACGACGATGCACCCCTACTCTACCATTAACAAGCGCCATAATCGTCTCTTCGGAGAATTTGAACGATGCTCTATCACATAAAATAAGACTAAACGAATTTTGATAATGTGCAGCCTCTATTTACATACACTCCGGGTTTGTCCGCATTCGTAGACAGGATCCTGTGTTTCAACGAAAGGACTGGACGCGCTTACATAGCAGGGTTTTGTACGCTTAGCGGTCTGCATTGTACACCCCTGCTATGATAACACGGCTTGAGCTGTGGCGCAGGCAGGCTATCCTTAGCCACGTCAGGTCCTGCCCGCCGACCCTCTTCTTGGCGCAACCACAGGTCAACGGCCATCATAGCCCACCCTGATGCTTAGCAAAACGAGGCAGTCTACTCTTTTTCCCATGTGTGAATATGCACATACCTGCATCTATTAACGTTAACGGCGGCACGCGAGATCGCAAACGATTGAGATAACAGCTTGTTAGGCTGTCGCGCTTCCATGCTGTCCAGCCTGATGCGGCCAAGGACCGAAGCTCCTCCATCACAACATGCGACTGCTCGAGATACAACATGACGACACGATCACGCTCACAGAGGACTTGATGGGCGCCGGCAACGTGCCCGCCTACGCTATACTCTCGCACACCTGGCTGCCTGGTCAGGAGGTCACCTTCGACGAGTTTACTAGAGGTCTTGGACGTGACAAGGCTGGCTTCGACAAGATCCGCTTCTGCGCACAACAGGCTCAGCGGGATGGCCTACGGCACTTTTGGGTGGATACGTGTTGCATCAACAAGGCAGATGCCGTCGAGCTTCAGCATGCGATCAACTCCATGTTTCGCTGGTACCAGGAGGCGACTCGATGCTATGTTCTTCTGACGGATGTGCTCAGCGCTGAGCCAGCGATCGATCGTGTATCCGGAATACCTGCTTGGGAAGGGAGATTTCGGCGAAGCCGGTGGTTTACTCGGGGCTGGACGCTCCAAGAACTGCTTGCTCCACGCGTTGTAAGCTTCTACTCTAGAGACTGGACGCATCTAGGCGACCGATACAACCTGAAACAACTCATCCACGAGATTACAAACATCCCCTGCCCTGCCCTTACAGGAGCCCTGTTAGACACCTTCAGCGTAGAGGAGCGCCTGTCTTGGTCGAGCGAGCGTCAGACTACGCGCGAAGAAGACAAGGCGTACTCGTTGCTGGGTATCTTTGGCGTCTTCACGTTCCTCAACTATGGCGAAGGTGAGACCAATGCTTTCAAAAGGCTACGAAAAGCGATCGCGGAAGACTCGCGAGAATCATCCCAGCCACAGGCGTCAGCGGGGAGCCTTAGAGGGCGTATCACCACCTATACACCTGGTACGTACAAAGGCAGCCGGATAGTTAACTTTTTGTGTGTCTGATCTGTTTGCGCTGACCTGCCAGCTGTCCACAAACCCTCGTACTACATACCGTTTCCGAAGAACCGATACTTCGTCGGAAGGAGAGAAGAGCTCGAGATACTCAATCAGACGCTGCTGGAGGGGACAGGCTGCCAAAAGATGTCAATTGTGGGACTCGGTGGGGCTGGAAAGACACAGCTAGCCTTGCGGTTTGCATATACAGTCAGAGAGACCATGTCAGCCGTTTCGATCTTCTGGATGCCTGCACTCAGCATGGAGAGCTATGAGCAAGCTTGTGTGGCTGTTGCTGCTGCTTTGCACATCAGTCAGGCGGAGACGGGCGAAGATAATGCAAAAGAGCTGGTGAAAGAGCATCTGAGTGCGGATCAGGCTGGGCCGTGGCTGCTTGTGCTCGATAATGCAGATGACCACGACATCTTGTATGGGACCGAGCATGCTGCGGGCATCATCGACTACCTACCAGAGAGCGACAAGGGCATGACCGTGTTCACCACAAGGGTACAAGAGCTAGCCGTGTCGTTGACACGAGGTGACGTTCTAGAGCTGGGGTCTATGAGCAGACTAGATGCCACGAACTTCTTGGAGAAGTCTTTGATTAAAAAAAACCTCACGAAGGAACGCGAAGAGATGGAAGAGCTATTAGACGAGTTAGCGTGCCTCCCTTTGGCCATCGCCCAGGCTGCCGCGTACCTGAACATGAACAGAACAACTACTACAAGGTATCTTCGGTTGCTGAGACACACAGAGCAAGACACTATCAGTCTGATGAGCAAAGAGTTCCGCGACCAAACACGCTACAAGGACTCAGCGAACGCAGTGGCCTCGACGTGGGTAGTGTCGTTCAGTCAGCTTCGAGAGCGCGATGCGGTGGCAGCAGATCTGCTAGCGTTCATGTCGTGCATCGAGTGGAAGGCAATACCGCAGTCGCTGCTACCGAAGGTGCGGTCGCAAGAGCGATTAGAAGAGGCTATCGGCACGCTCTGCGGGTACTCTTTTGTGTCAAGGCGGGAAGGCGACAACACTGGTGCGGTAGATGGAGGAGAAGAATGGTACGACCTGCATCGACTTGTGCATCTAGCTACCAGAGTCTGGGTAGACAAGTATGGCAGTACTGCAGATGTGGTGCGGCAGGCTGTGGCACATATTGCCGAGGTTTTTCCGAGCGACGACTTTGCCAATCAGGCCGTATGGAGAGCATACATGCCACATGCACTGCGACTGCTTGACACAAAAATATCTGTTGATGCTCAAAGCAGAGCCAAGCTGAGTTTGTGGGTAGGACGATGCCTAGCTTTCGACGGTAGAGTTCCAGAAGCTGTGAGATGGCTGGAGGAGTGCTATCGTTGCAGAAAGGGGCTGGACGAAGATGATCCAGATCGGCTACAGTCGCAGCATGCGCTTGGTGTTTCCTACGAGGCGAATGGACAGATCGAGGACGCTGTGAGGCTGCTGGAGCATGTAGTCAAGGTGCGCGACGATACGCTCGCAGAGACTCACCCCGATCGGTTAGCGTCGCAGCATGCGCTTGGTGTTTCCTACTGGGCGAACGGACAGATCGAAGACGCTGTGGGGCTGCTAGAGCACGTGGTTAAGGTGCGAGACGCTACGCTCGCAGAGACTCACCCCGATCGGTTAGCGTCGCAGCATGCGCTTGGTGTTTCCTACCAGACGAATGGACAGATCGAGGACGCTGTGAGGCTGCTGGAGCATGTAGTCAAGGTGCGCGACGATACGCTCGCAGAGACTCACCCTTCTCGGCTACAGTCGCAGCATGCGCTTAGTGTTTCCTACCAGGCGAATGGACAGATCGAGGACGCTGTGAGGCTGCTAGAGCACGTAGTCAAGGTGGAAGGTGAGACACTTGCAGAGACTCACCCTTCTCGGCTACAGTCGCAGCATGCGCTTAGCGTTTCCTACTGGGCGAATGGACAGATCGAAGACGCTGTGAGGCTGCTAGAGCACGTGGTCAAGGTGCGAGACGCTACGCTCGCAGAGACTCACCCCGATCGGTTAGCGTCGCAGCATGCGCTTAGCGTTTCCTACCAGGCGAACGGACAGATCGAGAACGCTGTGAGGCTGCTAGAGCATGTAGTCAAGGTGGAAGGTGATACACTTGCAGAGACTCACCCCGATCGATTAGCGTCGCAGCATGCGCTTAGCGTTTCCTACCAGGCGAACGGACAGATCGAAGACGCTGTGGGGCTGCTAGAGCACGTGGTTAAGGTGCGAGACGCTACGCTCGCAGAGACTCACCCCGATCGGTTAGCGTCGCAGCATGCGCTTGGTGTTTCCTACCAGACGAATGGACAGATCGAGGACGCTGTGAGGCTGCTGGAGCATGTAGTCAAGGTGCGCGACGATACGCTCGCAGAGACTCACCCAGATCGGCTAGCGTCACAGCATCAGCTTGGTGTTTCCTACCAGGCGAACGGACAGATCGAGGACGCTGTGAGGCTGCTGGAGCATGTAGTCAAGGTGCGCAACGATACGCTCGCAGAGACTCACCCTTCTCGGCTACAGTCGCAGCATGCGCTTAGTGTTTCCTACCAGGCGAACGGACAGATCGAGGACGCTGTGAGGCTGCTAGAGCACGTGGTTAAGGTGCGAGACGCTACGCTCGCAGAGACTCACCCCGATCGGTTAGCGTCGCAGCATGCGCTTGGTGTTTCCTACTGGGCGAATGGACAGATCGAGAACGCTGTGAGGCTGCTGGAGCACGTAGTCAAGGTGCGCAACGATACGCTCGCAGAGACTCACCCTTCTCGGCTACAGTCGCAGCATGCGCTTAGTGTTTCCTACCAGGCGAACGGACAGATCGAGGACGCTGTGAGGCTGCTAGAGCACGTGGTTAAGGTGTGAGACGCTACGCTCGCAGAGACTCACCCCGATCGGTTAGCGTCGCAGCATGCGCTTGGTGTTTCCTACTGGGCGAACGGACAGATCGAGGACGCTGTGAGGCTGCTGGAGCACGTAGTCAAGGTGCAAGACGATACGCTCGTAGAGACTCACCCCGACCGGCTAGCGTCGGAAGGCTGGTTACGCTATATGACTTCTCATCAAGAATAAATTCTATTCTTTCTCTTGCAACATTCCTATATCGAGTATTTTCGGTAGTGTTTCTTGATGCAACGCTTGAACATGCCTCAGGCGGTCAGGCGCTTCAAAGACTGTATTTCAGGTACAGGGTCTAGGGATACACGTAAGCATAGCCATTGCGACTCGACAAAGATCTATACATGTCGTAAATCTTGAAAAAGGTCTCAAGAGCTGCAGAGTACTTCACTCAATCGCAAAGTCCTGAACACTCAACTTGCATGTCTGGAAGATTTCTGACAAACATATATCTGAACCATGTAGAGTTCTAGTACATCTTCGCAACCGGGATTCTCTATGAGGTCGCTGGACTGTTGTCCGATGCTAACATCTCGCTAGTTCGCGCTGTTTTACTCGATGGCGGTGGAGCTTCCGATGCCGGTTCCTTGCGCTTGCGGCCACGCTGTCCCTTCTGTGCTGCAGCTTCGTCCTTTGCCGCACGCCTTACCTTCGCCTCTTCTAGGTCCTCAAAACTCATTATTTTTGCCTTTCCTAGCACGATGGACCTGGTCGACCTACGAGCCTTAGCTTCGTTGTTGATTTTGAAAAGAAAACGGTTGCGGTCCTTCAAGATGGCTCGCTCAGCGAACGAGATATGAGCAGCATTTGCGAGTTTCTGTATGCGACTTCTTGTCTCGTCAGGCACGTTGGTGTCTTGCTTAATCACGTTATGCAACGACGTAAGCGCTTCCGCTGTCACCGGCGTCACCGGTGTGATGGGTGTTTGAAGCATTACATCCGACGTACTGGTGTCTATAATGGCAGCTCCTGGAATGACGACTTCAACTGGAGGTCTCGGGATATCTTTCAGCACTCTTTCCGGATTGAAAGGGTACAGACCGGTCGCAGCCCATCCAGTTCTGATGTTCCTTTTAGTAAATGCTGTATCTCTAGCAGGACTGTACGGATAGGTAAAATGTTCTTTGCCGACTATATCTATGCCTCCCTGGTTAAGTCGTTCGACCTGATCACGGTAAGTTGGATTCCAGATCACGTGGTATGCATAACCAAACACTGGTGTGACAACCTCCTCATACAATGGTGCGACGGCACACCAGTTGACTAAATATATATATATATATAGAGCCTGGGGCATAGATAGAATATCATCACACTTGCTCTCACTTCAGGGTTTCATCTCGGTATGCTGTCTTCAAGGGTGCGAAAGGTCCGACATCGCAGGGCTGTAACTTATGAGATGTGTGGGAGGGCAGACGACACAGGATGATGTTGTTAGTAAGACAGAACTCCAGAATCTCGAGTGTTTTATAGCTTCCAAAGCCATGAGCCACTGCAAGCTAATCTTAGAGTCGTTGTATCCGTTGTTAGAGAATCTATAGTGCCATCCCGGAGTCTTGTGGGTAGTCCAATTGCTGCGATGAGTTGAAGCGGGCCATATAATGAGTAGCAGCAGCGCCCTACCATCTGCACGCACGCATTCGACCGCGGTGACCATCGTCCACTTTACGCCTCCACCTCTACAGTTCCGCCGATCATCCTTACCTACCAGGGCCTTGACCGAGCCAAGCATGCTTAGCATGACGCCCGTCTCGTCCATGTTGTACACGTTCTCTGGCAAGACAGCCGGGTCCTGCAGCACCTGTCCGATTATATCGAACCATTCGACTATCTTGCCATATACGTTGTTCTCGTGACGTTTCCAATCTATCGACTTGACTTTTCTCGCTTGTAGCTCTGGGTGACGCTCCGCGAAGGCTTTCGGCCAATTCTTGCCCGGGGGCTTGATCGGTTGCGTCTTCGTGGACCGCTGACGAGCTATACTACAAGCTAGGAAGCGTATGAACTTGATTCGCACTGGGTGGCCAAGGTTAGACATTAGCAGCAAGAATTGTACCAGAGCTTTCTCCTCCTCTCGACTGAGGTACTGCTGGCGCTGAGCCTGCTCCTCCCGCGAGCGTCGTCCGTTGCGGCGATGGATGAGTGTAGAGACAGGGACATTGCTGTGTTCTGATCGAGCAGCATACGTATCAGGCACGCCTGCAGGCAAGGCCAGCACCAGCGCTCGGCTGGCTGGGTCCATGTCGGCGTATGTGGAGGGAGGAGGGTGGGCTTGAGCAAGAAGCCGACGAGGGCGTCACCCTCGCCTTGCTCACCTTCGAGTTCTAAGAATAGCCAGAAGGCGCAGCGTGCGTGCAGAGAAGCTTCCAGAAGCATGTGCCATAGCTAGAGCGTCTTAGGCATAGCGCATGCGTACAATGCAGGCCGCTTAGTGTAAAGTACGCGCTTTCTCAGCGCGCGGAGAATCCTTGCTCAAGTGAGGAGGCCTGCACGTGTCCGTGGATAAATCCGGAGTAGATGTTCTCGGTCGCTGCAGGTCTTCGCACTTTGCAAGGCACACTTTGACACAGTGAGTCGTACTCTGGAGCCTCCGAAGTAGCGGTGATCGTAGGGTCCGACAAGAGAACAGGGGTGCATCGTTGTCGCAGCTTCCAGCAGTGGCGAGTATGTCGGTAAGTATGCGCAAGACCGCTGTAATTTTGCTGTTCAACCTTAGTAACAGATTGTACTTTTACTGAGGTATATCACTGTGCTTGTTTGAGCTTTATAGGACGGTGGGTTGAAGAGTGGTGTTGCTTGGTGATTTTCATGGTTCTGCGCGGTGGGATGTTCTACCCGCAGGGAGGGAGGTTAGTTTGGTGTTCGAGGCTGGACTTAGGCTGACCCTATCGCCATCCCGCGCATCTAGGTCCTGTGTTGGGCCGTTGAACGGGAACTGCGGAGGCAGTTTGGCCACGCTCGCGTCGCAAGGCGACTGCTCCTGCTACAAACTCCCCTCCGTAGGACACGCACGTACCACAAGAAGAGTCAGATCCTTTTTAACCCGTGCACGGGAGGCGCGTAGTCGACTTGCTCCCTCGGGCTGTGAAAGTAAGCATCATTCTAGGGTGACCCATCGCCTGGTAACAGCGATAAGATTTGGTGCAGGTTCCACAGAGAGACACAGCATCTCTCGTGCAAAAGGCTGGTTTGTTAAGGCTGGGCTGCCTGCGCGTTCTTTCCATAGCGCGCTGCGCCTGTCATACGTCACGCGCTACTTGTTGAGTTTGTTGGGGTGGGCTACTTGCCAATGGAACACGTTAGAGATACGGTGAAACATCTGCTTAGCGGGTGCGAGGAACTGTTGGGTCGGTGGAAGCACAAAGAACACATGTCGGTTGCGTATTTCTCGGCTATTCCTACGAATCTGCAATGAACAACCTCGCTTTTTCTCAATCTTGGGAGCCTGGCAACAAAAGGCGCATCTCCTCAAGTCCCCATTGCCCCAGATGCAATTGAATAATATCAACACAATGCAAAAACGTCTGTTTGCCACCGTGGCATGCCCCGCTCTCTAGATGTTGAGCCAATCCACTCAGAGTTGTAAGTCGCTTTCGCTTTCCTCGCTTTGTGTCGATCCTGTTTGAGTCTATTGGGGGGAGATCACTCGGGCAGTGGTATACCTTATCGCAGTGTGCTGGAGAGAGCATATGCTGTTGAAGCGCCTGCATTGTAGCAAAGGCTGTGCGCTTCCTTGGACAAAGGGAGCAACAGAGTTCGGGTTCAATTTCGTCGACCACGCGTCTCCTTCCGAGCGAGGAAGAGCTGTCCTCAAGCGGTGTCGAATCTACCAAACTATCCTCCTCACTACCCCGAGAGTGCGTGGGAGTGATCCAGGACCAGCCACCTGAACTATCAAGAGACGCTGTCGGCGTCCCGGGATCAGGAGATAGACGATGTGATGGGAGATGGGTAGAGCTCGAGGGTGTGAGTGTGGGAAGGCTGTGAATCGTACAATCCTTGTCGTACAACTGGATGATGTCGTAGATGACATCTCGGTCCATAGCTGAGCAGCACTTCCCACTTTCCAGATGGTGCAGCAGCGCTGACGGCGCACTGAACCTTCGTGTGCATCCTTCTCCTATTGTCATTACCTCCTTCCACTCGTCGTAAGCACCGCTTACTACTGTTGCTGCCCTCGGTATCCACTGTGTCTAGGCGAAGAAATCCATCCACTCTGCGCCCGGCGAAAGACTTAAATAAGTTCATGCCGCACACGCTCACTTCCGCAAACCACCCGCTTTGAATTATCCATTACCCTTCCCGTCACGCGCATCTGCCCGAAACACATCCATATACACGTCACTTCGTACCATTTCAATCAACATGGTTTGGCTCACAACTATCATAAGCGTACTCACTGTTCCACATCTTATCCTCTCATCTCCGCTTACTCCTCCTGAGCGCACGCTCCCCGTACCCTCTACGACATGCGAAGGTTATTATTGTACTACCTATCCACAACCATGGACTGGTGCCAAGAAGAACATCACTCTTACATGCGGCACCAACACTTTCGGGCAATGGTGCCAAGGACGCTGTGAGAATGGTCGATGCCTATGATTCGATCCATTTGTCGACACGGCCAAGAGAACTACTTTCGACCCGCAACCCTCTCCTTCGACACGGGCAGTCCAGACGAAATTCCCTGTCACTTTCCATTGACAAACGGCGGAGCACACAATGCCGCGAGGAACACGGGTCAGCTCGATAGCGTAGGAATTGAGCAATGAAGGAGGCAGTGGGTGGCGAGGACAGGAACGGGAGAGACTACCCATAAATAGTATCCTTTGTCTACTCCACACGCTTACTTGTCGTGGCGTCGGGGGCAGCAAGTACAAGCCGCGCTCCAGCAACGAATGAAAGCTTCTTTATCCACCAATACTGCTTAGATCACGAGGGTGAAAGCTAGTGAACCCGAGTTAATGCAGAAACTCATCAGCAAGACCACCTTGGCCCGAGCTTTGTTTGTGCACTTACCATGCATCACTTTAAGAAAGCAGTGCGCGGGTCGAAACAGCAGAACTTACGTGAGATGGAAGCGATCACGGAAGCTTAGTCAATCGCTCTGTTGTACCTCCTTCAAAACAAGCTAACTTGGCGCAGCAGCAGCGATCACGGGAAAGTTACAAGCAGCAAGAAGAGGCATAAGACGTGTGCCAAGTCTCTTGATCTACAACAGTGTCCGGAGAATCACGGTGAAGCTGTACTATCCCTCCATGTGTGGGGGAAAAACCTGTGTGCCGGCATGCCGATCGTGCTCCCCACCACAACAAACCAAAACATGGCTGAGAGGTGTCAAAAATCTCGGGATAGAGAACTTAACCCTTGAGCTTTTTCTGTACTGCGTCTCTTCGTCAATAGATTCCTGCTTGGCTAGCAATACTACGATACGCTGCTGCCACGTACGACAGGCCTGCCTCGGACTGCCTCGGACGCGCCAAAGGCTGAACGCATGCATCTAAGAGTCTGTCAAGCTACGCAAAGACATGTAAAGAGTGTATCCCGAGCGGGGTACTACAGCATTCTAGGTTGTGGCGCTGTTGCGCAAGCCTGTTCCTCTACAGAGCAGGATCGACAACTAAGGCGCGCTAGCTGCGAGTCGTACAGAAATGCCGCAAGTGGCTTAGCGGTATTCTACCCGCGCTGATGTCAGACCCTTGTCCCGCCGCGAACGTGGCTATGACAGAGCCACCCGGCTAGCGACTAGCAGGTAAGGCTAAGCATGACTCGCTTGTGCTCGAATACACGCTTGAATGCGGCACCAGACTCCACGTACGCATGTTTAGGGAGTAGATAGTAGTAGAGGTGGAGACTTATATAGAGTCCTACAGCAGCGTTAATATGAGCTTAGAGTAGTTACTATAGATATACAGGATCTTTCATTCTCATCTTGCAGACGACTTTGGGCTTCTAATGCCTATCTTTGCTAGCCCGCGTAGCAGCTTCGACGCTTTGCCTGTGCGTGTACTTTGGGTGCTACCTGCTATCGTTGGAGAAACAGCAAACTGGTGCTGCTCGTGCGATGCAAGCACGTCAGCGTAATGCTGTCGACACGCACGCGTGGTAGGGTGATCTTTCCCAAGTACAGCTTGGTACCCAGCACATGCTCTCTCGTACAAAGTAAGAGATTCGCTGTAGCGTTGCTGATATGTGAGGACGTCAGCAAGACAGTATACAGTCGTTAGCGAAATCAGCTTCACCTTGAACACGGTTGCAAGAGTAGTTTTACCCCGCCAAGATCCCATGTCATGCCATCAGACCTAGCCACTTTAGGCTAGGCAGCAGCCAAGTTGACCTACCCCGCGTCTGTAAGTGCACGGGGCGTTCCATGCAAGGTTCTTGAAACCCTCCACAGTGCTTCTCACCCTCATAAACTTTGGATAATCGTCTGAACTAGCTTATCATCATATCCCTGGCTCTGCTTAACGAGGGATTCCTTCGAGTATCACGGGATGCGTTTACTCGACGTCGACTGTCTCGTCTACGGTGGCGTGGCTCGCCTGATTGAGTACAATACGTCATACGCGCCGCCATACGCTATCCTCTCCCACACATGGAATTCAGAAGAAGTTCTATTCCAAGACATCGCACTGGGACCAGACTATGACCTCCACGAAACACCAACACCATATCAGGCAGAACTCACTTTGCGTCAGAGACTGCTGGCCTTTCACCAATTGAAAAGGAGCGCCATTTGCGAAGAATGCAAGCTCAAGAAATCTGGCCACTCGAGCATGCTAGCGCCGAAGCTCTGTGGTCGCCCAAAAACTGGATGGAATAAAGTTGCAAACGCTTGTCTACGCGCCTGCAAGGACGGGTATCGATACATCTGGATCGACACTTGCTGCATTGACAAATCCAGCAGTGCAGAACTCTCCGAAGCGATCAACTCTATGTTCGAATGGTACGCAAGATCCAGCGTTTGTTACGTGTATCTTGAAGATTGCGTCGACTGTCCGCGCCGTACTCGCAAGGACGAGTGGCTTTCATGGTGTCTCGCAGCTAAGACACCGAGGGAGGAGAAGAGAGCGTCTGGTATGAGTACATGCATGATTGCACAGCTGCGGTCCTGCAAGTGGCTTACTCGCGGATGGACATTGCAAGAGCTCATCGCTCCTGAACGCATGACTTTTTTTGACAAAAATTGGGTCACTCTTTACGACCGCTCCGAGATTCAGCATACACTTCATGATATTACTGGAATCGCGAGAGGACTTTTCAACCGTGAAGAGATCTTCTTCGAATGTTATAAAGACCCTGTGAAGGATTTGCAAAAGCGTCTGCGGCAGCTTTCCGTCGTGGAGAAGATGTCTTGGGCTAGTTCAAGGCAAACTACACGCAGCGAAGATATTGCGTACAGCCTACTTGGTATCTTTGGTGTGAATCTTCCTTTACTGTACGGTGAAGGCGAACGGGCGTTCAGTCGATTGCAAGATGCGATAATGAAGGTCAACGTTGACCAGACAATTCTTGCGTGGGAATGTAATGTTCCTGCGTGGAGTGACACAATAATATATAAGGACATGCTGTTGGCTCCAGACCCAGTGCACTTCGGTTGGTGGAGATCCTTCAAAAGGAATGCAATAAAGACAGCACTTTCTATCAACGAGCCATCCATCACAGGGTCGATGGAGTTTCCAGAAAGCTTTGAGCTCACAAATGCAGGGCTTCAGATCTCGCTTCGCTGCCTGGATGCCTCTACTGTACGACGCACAGCTGTGCGACTTTTCAGCACAGGTTTAGAAGAAAGCAATAACCCTACTCTGGGCCAGGCTTCAAAAACCGAGGAGCACGATGAACATGGCGTTGATGAGGAAAACGAGAATCGGTCATGCGAGAACATTGGCTTGGAGGGAAACAGTGGACTTGACCATAACAGCACAAGCAGCGGCGTCAAGGATGGTAATGGCACAACTAACAGTGACCATGATGAAGCACGCCGCAGCCTTGAGACCAGTGTTAGCTGTGCACTTCTGGACTGTGAGCTCGAGCTCGGCGGGGCGGCGTACGCGATCGCAATTCAACTCCAGCATATCCAAGCGGGCGACCGTTACAAGGCTTCAGCAGCCGTCGACGAAAATCTTTTCAGACATGGTGGCGATCCGCACCGCTTACTGTTTGTGAAGGCGGAAGCGGTCGAAGTTACTAAGCGTCGAGCTATGTTAATTCGGCACGATTATACAGCTTGGTACTTGTAGTAACTTATCGTGTTCCGCCAAAGCTTCATAATTACTACTTATCACATGTGTGCTAATAGACTTAATGCTATGCCGAATCTGAGAGGTGGGATGTTGTGTGGCATAAGCTTTTGTCGCAATTGCATTCAGGGTGAAGCCGCATTCGCTAAGCACTGTACGCTCGCCAATGTGTCTGGATGCTTATGCCCGAGCACCTTCTCCCTCCGCGCCAGCGTCTGCCGGTTCATCGCCTCGGCTTCTTCGTACTTGCCCTGCCTGGTAAGCACCGACGCCAAGTTGCTCATGCTCATCAGCATAGATGGATGCTCATGCCCCAGCACCTTCTCCCTCCGCGCCAGCGTCTGCCGGTTCATCGCCTCGGCTTCTTCGTACTTGCCCTGGCTGTCCAGCACTCCCGCCAAGTTGTTCATGCTCGTCAGCGTGGATGGATGCTCATGCCCCAGCACTTTCTTCCTCCGCGCCAGCGTCTGTCTGTGCATTGCCTCCGCCTCTTCGTACTTGCCCTGGCTGTTGAGCACGTTCGCCAAGTTGTTCATGCTCGTCAGCGTGGAAGGATGCTCATGCCCCAGCACCTTCTCCCTCCGCGCCAGCGTCTGCCGGTTCATCGCCTCGGCTTCTTCGTACTTGCCCTGCCTGGTAAGCACCGACGCCAAGTTGCTCATGCTCGTCAGCGTGGATGGATGCTCATGCCCCAGCACCTTCTCCCTCCGCGCCAGCGTCTGCCGGTTCATCGCCTCGGCTTCTTCGTACTTGCCCTGCCTGGTAAGCACCGACGCCAAGTTGCTCATGCTCGTCAGCGTGGATGGATGCTCATGCCCCAGCACCTTCTCACATATCGCTAGCTCCTGCCGGTTCATCGCCTCGGCTTCTTCGTACTTGCCCTGGCTGTCCAGCACCGACGCCAAGTTGTTTATGCTCGTCAGCGTGGATGGATGCTCATGCCCCAGCACCTTCTCACATATCGCTAGCTCCTGCCGGTTCATCGCCTCGGCTTCTTCGTACTTGCCCTGCCTGGTAAGCACTAACGCCAAGTTGCTCATGCTCGTCAGCGTGTCTGGATGCTCAAGCCCGAGCACCTTCTCACTCCGCGCCAGCGTCTGCCGGTTCATCGCCTCGGCTTCTTCGTACTTGCCCTGGCTGTCAAGCACCGACGCCAAGTTGTTCATGCTTGTCAGCGTAGAGGGATGCTCAGGCCCCAGCACCTCCTTCCTCAAGAACGATGCTTTTCGATGCGACATCTCTGCTGATGCATATTGCCCCAGACTCTCTTGACAACTGCCTAGTCGTTCTAGGAGCGAAGCACTCATCGCACTATCTACAGCTTCAACCAGTCCAGCCACGTACGTCGCATGTGGAAGATACACGCTCCATACTTCTTTTCCTTCATGCCCACCGTACGGCACTAGTTCCTTAACTCGGGCTGCTGCTGTGCCTGCCCAGTCCGCCCGCTCACCGTGGCCTTCCAGCCACCAGATCAAGGCCATGTGCACTAGTCGGTGCATGTCAAAAAGCTTCTCTTTGCTGGATCCTGGCACAGTCTGCTGGCGTTCTGTGATGAATGCGTATCCCGTCAGCGTTCCGAGTGCTTTCGTCTGCTGTAAAATGGATCCTCCCGACAGCAACAGTGACTGGGGAATGTTGATACGATCGATGCATGCAATGAACGAGAGGTAATCTGCTGCAAGAGGGTCTTCCCTGCGAATTTGCTCAAAAGAGATGTGCCATGTCTTTGCAATCGTGCTATCCATACTGCGGTATCTGCTAGAATCTTCGAAGTGCTCGCTGAAGAGCTCAGCTTTCGTGCCAGCATGCTGGAGCAGCGATACGTACTCGGAGACCGGTGTATCGTTTTGGTTCATGAAAGCGGCTGCCTGTACGATAGCAAGCGGCAGGCCTGCGAGTGACTCCAGCAATACGCCAACCGCCGCCTCATCGTTCAGCAATACTTGTCTCGTCGTTCGTCGCGCCAGCAGCTGCCTGGCCTCAGCCTTGCCCATGTCGTTTAGCTCGAGGACATTACCCTGAGTCAAGTCCGTAGCCGCCTTCCTACTGCGAGTGGTGAAAAGAATTGCGCCTCTATTGCTGTGCGGAATATAGTCGATCAATCGAGCGGACCCGTGGCTTTCATCGTCCACTCCCAGCAAGACCTGAGAGTCATCGACGTTATCAACGACCATTAGCCAGTCGCCTACATTTCCCAGGCTTAACGTCTCCTTGACAAGTCGCTTCGTGTCCGCGTTGTCATCGCTGATCCCTGGTATACGAAGACGGACTCCAATCTCCCGATACGCAAGCTTGAAACTCTCAGGACTTATGGCTGGCACCCAGAAAACTAAGCGTCTAGCGTGTCCTGCAAGTGCGCGATACGCAAACTCAAGAGCAAGCGCGGATTTTCCACATCCTCCTAGTCCATATATAGTCATCCGTCGGTGGGTGTTAGGTGAGAGGAGGGCTCCTTCGATCAACTGGAGCTGGCTCTCTCGTCCGACGAAGAGCTCGTTTCGTGGGAAAGGCAGCGATACCGAGACTACAGGTCATTAGCTAAGTGCGGTCTGTGCATTGCGAGGCTATCCGAGCCATGCTTAATACACACCGGACAGGTCTTGCACATCTACAGTCTCCCGTCCTTGCTGCCGCTTCTGTATCTCATCTTGGAGACGCAGCGTCGCATACTCTTCTCCTTCACCATATATGAGCGGCAGGAAGACCCCGAAGATGCCGAGCAAACAGTACACTCTGTCCTCTTTCACCGTCGTTGTACGTTTCGCCGCCCAGCCCATTCGCTCCTCGACGCTGAACCCGGTAAGCCTTTGGCCTCTGAGCGCATCGATAGGTATGTTAGTAATGCTGGTATCTCCTGCTCTAGCGAGATCCTACTGCCTAGCCGCTTGCCGTCCTGGGAGAAGAACTCGACGCTAGCTGGCGCGAGTAGCTTTGCAGCGTCCAGCCCGGTAAACCACCGGCTGCTCTGAAAAGCTTGCTGCCACGATATGCGAAAGGCTTCGGCATTGGTAATCTCATCTGGCACTCAGGACGTCTGTCAGGTATACATAGCACTTGACTGCGCGCTGGTACCAGCGAAACATGGAGTTGATCGCTGTGCTCAGCTCGTCGCTCTTGGACTTGTCGATGCAGCAGGTATCCACCCAGAAGTACTCGAGGCCGTCTGCTGCAGCTCGCTCGCCGCAGAAGCGGATCTTAGCATAGCCGCGCTTGTCTGCGCCTGTTCCCGCCAACAGCTCATTGTATGTAACTTCTTGGCCGTCCTTCCAGGTGTGCGAGAGAATGGCGTACGGAGGAGCATGGTCGTCGCTGAAAGACGTCAGCTCGAAGCCGTCGCCTGCTGAGAGACGCTTGAGAAGGCGCATTGTGTTCCGGCATGCTCTGTCTAGGATGCTAACAGGCTCGGTCGTGGTGTGAGGCACAAACGGCCAGAGGTAAGTGGTGCAGGTCAGTAGGAGACGTCTCCGTTGCGCATACACGTGGAGCACATTAGGCAGGCTGCGAGCAGGTAGTTGACGAGCATGTAAGGCTGCATGGCTGCGAGAGTTCAGCTGTGCTTAGCCGCAAGCTTCATGCGCGCATGGCAGTCTTGTGGCGCAGCGAACCTGGGCGCGTGGCAGTGGACTTGCTACAAGGCGACTTTTGGGGGCTAATCCTAGGTAGGTAAAGCGCGCATTTCTGCACGATACGATAAAAAGACATCTGAGCACGCTACTGCAAGTCAAGAGCGGCGATAGCGCTATGCCTGTGCAGACGTTTTGGCGATCTTGCCATCTGCGCGGAGAAACTACTGGAAGGCACACTGCTCAGCTTAAATCGATCTTTATAGACAGTGATCTAGATCTTCAAGACCTAGTCTCTCTTGCTAGACATACGAGCGGTTGACAGAGATTGGTTGTTGCAAGTGGACAGGGGGGTATTGCGAGGAGGTCGATCAATGGCAATGACAGATCGGCCTGCAGCATGTCCAACACTACGCTCTTCTTCATCGGAAGTTTACAGGCTAGAAGAGTAGCAACTACAGGATCGATGCGCGTTGAACTTGACTTAGTGTAGCCGCACTAGCCCGACGCCGAAGGTCCGGAAGAAAAAGTGTCCCGGCACACGGGGCGTCCCGCAACGCAGGGATGAATGTTATATCTGTACTAATTAATTACCTTGAGTTAATTTCGACGCTGTTACAGAACTGTATATAAGCCTCTACCTGTAATGTTACTACGAATAATTATCCATTCTAAAAACAGGCGTGCGTGGAGTCCAGTGCGGCGTCTCAGCATGTATCCGAGCACGAGCGAGTCATGCTTGGCCTTAGCCGCTAGGCGGGTGGTCTCTATCTGAGTCACGCGAGACACGGGTCTGAGATCAGCGCGCATAGAATACCGCTAAGCCACTTGCGGCATTTCTGTACGACCCGCGGGGAGCGCGCCTTAGTTGTCGATCCTGCTCTATATAGCGATAGACTTGCACAACAGCGCCACGACCTAGGATGTCGCAGCACTTCGTTCGGAATACACTCTTTCCATGTCTTTGCACAGCTTGACAGACTCTTAGATGCATGCGTTCAGCCTTTGGCGCGTCCGAGGCAGTCCGAGGCAGGCCTGTCGTACGTGGCAGCAGCGTATCGTAGTATTGCTAGCCAAGCAGGAATCTATTGACGAAGAGACGCAGTACAGAAAAAGCTCAAGGGTTAAGTTCTCTATCCCGAGATTTTTGACACCTCTCAGCCATGTTTTGGTTTGTTGTGGTGGGGAGCACGATCGGCATGCCGGCACACAGGTTTTTCCTCCACACATGGAGGGATAGTACTCTGACCACCAAAGAAGGTTAGAGGCATGTGCTTGTGGGATCGTGAAGGAGCGTGGAAAGAGGAAGCTACAACTCCGAAAGCTGAGGAAGCCGCGCCTAAGAAGGCTGGTAAGACACGTAAGCTGTAAATAGCTGAGGAGAAGCGTGTATTGTGTGAGATAGCGTCACCAGTGGCTTATGGGGTTATTTTAAACTGTCTGTTGCTATCCTGAGTAGTTCACTGCACGTCATCCTGATGGGTTCATCTGCCTCGAACGCATGCAAGTCGATGACCAAGCTATCGAATATTCCAAGCTTGGTAGAAGCTCGCCTAGGTTGCTTTATTGAGACCCAGTCTATTTCTTGCCCTGCTGCCCGTACACGTGCAGAGGCAAGGCAGGCAGGCTCTTGTTCAAGTCTACTGGTGAAGCCACCTGCATACAGTGATATGTCAGCGGCTCTCTCCCGATTGCGACTTCCATTGCCTCAAGTTTTCCCATGAAACGAGCGGCATTTGCTCCTCGCACAAACTGCAAGGCGCCTTCCGAATGCCTACTGGCCGCAGGATGGGCCGAGCTGTGCTTACTTGAAGGCGCTAGGTAGACCGCCTCCCTCCCTCCTGGTCCGAAGCTCTGCACTCTCCTACCGTCTGGTAGACAGATTTTGACTGGGCTACGCATAGCGTCTAGTATGTGTCTCGGTGTCGAATCCCGTCTATGCATGTATACATTGTCCATCGAAATCGTTCCAGCTTCGATGGCCAGGGATGTTCGGCAGGCCCAGTCTGGACTCTCCTGGTGTTGTTGTGTCTTGCAAGTGGATCGAGTAGAGTGCTGAATATCCAAACGAAGTTTTCGGAAGTTCCTCGAAACCGGCTTGGAGTTGGTTATAGCTCTTGTTGAGATGCTGTCTCGCTGCTTTGTAGAATCCAGCGAATCTCTCTTGGGGACGGCAGGAACAGCTCGTGGTCGCTCGTACCGCATGTCCACAACATCCGGATCGAAGGGACTGTCGAAGAGTGAGGTATAATCGGCAATCAGTTGTTCGATTAGCGCAGACTCTCCCGCAAATGGAGCTAGGGTATCAGCAGTACGACGGCATTCTGCGTCCGCTGCGCGACTGGAGAGGGTACTGTCGCTGTTCTTCTCCATCAAGTCGGCCACATTGGAGAGACTTTGCTGCTTAGCGAGCCGTGGATCGGATGTAAGACTTGAGTTCGTGGCAGCTACCTGAAACCTGTTCTCTTCGCTGTTCGTTGTGCGCGCGAGAGTAAGACAATGGGCACTGTCGGCAAAATGGATCCCAGCACTTGCTCTGAAGGCGTCCCCGGTATCCTTGCCTTCTTCTGTTTGTACCTCCCAACACAAGCTAGACGGTAGGGAACGTCTCCTGCTTTGTGGGATTATGCCGCTGTCTGCTTTCGACTGAATCAGTTTGTCCTCGTATCTAGACAAGGGAAACATGCTTCGCCGATGGACTCCTGATTCAACTCTACCTGTGGTGTGACGCGCCGTGTCCCAAACCCGTCTCGTTGGGATCGCTAGCCACTTGCTACGGTACGATGTCGTTTTTGCTTGTACTCCACGGCGAGGAGCTTGATCTTTCTCTTCAAAGACGCGCGGGTTAGGCTTGGCGGCTGTGTCTCGAGGGCGGGAACATTTGGGCCTCTCCAGCACGTCGCGAAATTCACCTCGCGGTGTTATGCCTGTCCCGCCCGCGTAAGGGGACGATGTACCTGCTCGATATGAGTCTGGTGTTCTTTGTGGTAGCGCCGTTTGGTTTTTGTCGTCCCCATCTTTCACCTCTGGTGCGCACTCTGTACACTGTGCCTCGATGTGTGCTGGGCGATTCTCAGCTCGACTGTGCTCTTTGGACGATTCAAATCCGATCAAGCCGTGCCATTGTTCCTCGTTATCGTGTTGCCGCGGCTCGATGAACTCATCGTGGTGCTTGCATACAGAGGTACGACGAGATATCTGCGTGTCCGCTGGGCGGCTGTCATTCCGCGGTCCAACATCCGGGGAAAGCATGTCCGTGAAATATGACATTCTAAACTCTTCGTACTCATACAGAGCCTGCACGAGGTAGGTGCAGCGGCAGTGGTGTTGTAGTGAGATGCAATCGTCAAACTTGTACCTGCAGTACACTGCGTCTAATGCGGTCATTAGTGCAATCTCTCTAATGTTACACATGGAACTCAATAGGTCATTAGGATGAGACGCCGTCACGACCTGCGACTATCAAATCACCCCAGTGACAACAGACTCTGGATAAGGCGTATCTGCAGTCCTGAGTGGTCTGTTGTGCATCACTAGTGGCTTACGTGATTGCTCCAGGTCTTCTGTTGCTATCCCGAGTCGTTCATTCCAGGTCATCCCGAGTGCCTCCCACATCACGTAGATGCTCAGTACTTTCGTTTGCCTAGCTCCAAGCCGACGCGTATGGTCGTTACTGTAGCGCTTGCGCTTCTCTCAATCCAAGCAGCTGCGTAACTGTCCTGCAGAGTCCCACCTTCCTTACACAGCTTAGCGCTAGATGCCAGTATCTGCGGAAGAATAGTCGATATGATTGGCTAGTTTGAAATTCTGTCATGAGTGGATCTCTGTACAGTAGTGCTGAACGTTTATCGAGCAGTCGTCCTCAGACGACGACGGCACAATCTCTGCGACGTGCGTACAAATACAGCCCCGAGGAATGTATCGCTATGTCCTCGTCATCACAACCTTAGTCCACAATGCTTCTACTAAACATCTTCTTCGCACTCCTCTTTCCCTCAGCTCTGAGAGCACGCCCCGTAGCCACTGCTGTTCTGCCACCTAGTCTACAGACCTCCTCTCACCTGGTTTTCCAGTTCGACAACGGCACCTGGGTCGAAAACATCGCCGTTCGCTCGAACGGAAATCTGCTCGTCACACTTGTCGATCGACCCGAACTTTACCACGTCGATCCATTCCACAACACCGCAACACTCGTTACAAACCTCGAAGGCGAGGCCCACGCTCTCAGTTTGCTTGGTATCACGGAGATGGCTCCCGACATCTTCGTCTTCGTCGCTGGCAATTTTTCGATTTCTCGAAGCGCACCAGATCCAGCAAGCTATTCGGTATGGCAAATAGACTTCAACCGTGGTGGGGAGTGCGAAAAAATCTCAGAAATCGAAAGACTACCAGAAGCAAGCTTTTTGAATGGTATGACGGCGTTGGATCGTCGCGAAGGCACGGTTCTGATCTCAGACTCGGTTCGAGGCGTCGTCTGGCGTTTGAACATATGGACTGGAAAGTACGAAGTGGTACTGGAGGATATGACGATGAAGCCGGTCCAAAATGTACCTCTCATCCTGGGTATCAATGGAATCCGAATCTTCCAGGGCTACGCGTACTACGTAAACGCAATCAAAGGGCTATTCTGCCGCACGCGTATCGATCTGTCCACAGGAAAGGCGTCCGGGCCATACGAGATTCTCGCAACCGACGTGTTTGGAGATGACTTCATAATGTCGAAAGAAGGGGTCGCGTTCATCACCGAGAACGGCGAAAACTCGTTGGTAAGAGTGGATGCCGGTGGAACTCGAAGCTTGGTTGCGGGAGGAGTTAATTCAACATTGATTGCGGGCGCAACTTCAGCTGCCTTTGGAAGAACATGGATAGATCAAGACATACTCTACGTGACGACAGCGGGAGGTCAAGCCGCCCCTGTCAATGGCACCTATACCGAGGCCGGGAAAATCGTCGCTATCTATGTCAAAAATACATAACGGATGAACATGTTTGGCAAGCGAGTCGCGTACCCCACCACCTTCAGTCACTTCTCAAACATTTACAGCGCAGCAACGTTATATAATCATGTTGAAAATGCTGATGCTGAGATGCAAGCACGACGCTGTTGAGTGACACATATATTCGTCAATCGCAATGCAG
>NW_025091327.1:3154232-3217484 GCF_907166805.1 Alternaria atra
ACGCTCTCTGCACTCTTATGCGTGTTGCTGGTGCTCTCTACCTACCTCTACCCTATTGTCTATACTATTAATTATCTGCTTGCCGTACATGCGGATAACCCTACCTGACTTGCATCCGGGACCGGACCCAACTCCTGCGACTGTTTTGGCTCCTGCGACTGTTTTGGCTCCTACAACCTTGAACTGACATATTCCTTGTTGTTTCTCTGCTTATGCTACCTTTCCTGTACTTGTGTGTACGCCTGTCTTGTTTGTCTTGCTGTTTGTCTTGCTGTTTGTTAATTTGGATTTTCCTGACTCTTGCGTGATAAACGCGCAACTCTCCAACTTGCGTAACTGCACTACCGCGACTCTAATTCTAACCCCTCCTCTCTCTACCCTCTCTTCTCTACCCTTCTTTCTGCTTCGTCTGTCTGTACGTTTCTGCGGCAATGTCTTGTAATTACTATTCTACTCGGCTATCAACCGCGTAATCCAACAAAACTCCCCTACTAACCTGTTGCTTTCAACGCATTCTAACGCCTGTTTGCGCCCTAAATGCCTAACCAATCCTTCTATCGAACTCGCATCAACCCCCTGCTCTACCAACCGCGTAACCCATCGCTCTATCACTCCCTCCTCGCCCCCGTACACCAATCCCAACAACCCTCCTACTAACACCCCTCGATATTGACAATCCCTTCCCTCTGCCCTCTGATACCGTCCGCGTCCGTTGTCTTCCCATCGGTTGCACACCTCCTGCGGTACCCCACACCAAAAACAACCCGAATACTCCTCAAACCGCATCTTCTCCTCTACCGCCTTGATCATCTCCTTGGCCTGCCGGCTCTCTGGCCTCCAACACCGCCGCACGTCGTGCCCGCTCTGTCCCTCGCCCGCTACCTCGCATATGCCACACCGCTTTGTCCACCATGCTAACTGCCGGCGCAACCACTCTATGTCGGCGAACTCCTGCTGCCGCTGCTGTGTCAACGTCTGCCGCGGGCCGCGTCGTGCTTGCTGCTGCTGCTCGAATACCCGCCGTGCCTCCTCTCGCTCCGCCTCGACCGTGCCCGTATCCTCTTCGTTGCTGCTGCCTCCCTCGTCCTCCTCGCTCTCCTCCTCCTCCATCTCCTCCTCGTCTTCTTCCTCGTCGTCCGCTCTTCTGCACACGTCGCACTTCTCCTCTCCCTCTTCGCACCCCACCCGCTCCTTCTCTCGTTTATCCAAATACCCGTCTAACACCACCCGCCTGCATATTGCCGTCTCGTCTTTGCCTTCGACGTACGCTCTCACCAACTGCTGCTCCACCTCCGCCTGCTTGTCCTCTGCCGCTCGCTGCTCCCCTTCCTGCACGATCATGACCGCCTCGCTGCACAACCCGTCTCGCCCCGCCCGGCCGCTCTCCTGTGCGTAATCTAACACGGTGAACGGCCAATCGATGTGTATAATGCACCGAATGTCGGGTATGTCGATGCCCATCCCTAACGCGCTGGTTGCTACAATCACGCGCCCCCCGCCTGCTGTGAACTCGTCTAACATGCTCGCTTTGCCTACTGCGTGATGGTGGTACGCGTAACAACCTAACTTCTTCGCCAACTCTTTAACTTTCGGCACCAAATTGCTGTACAGCACAATCTTGCTAGCCTTGCTTGCGCAACTTCTGCCGCACCATGCCCAACACCATCTCTTCCACTTCCTTCTTCTTCGCCGCCTTACCCACCCTGATCACGCGGTACGCTACGTTCGTCCTTGCGGTTTCGGCTCGGAACAAATCGACCTGTTCTCGCTCGATGTACATCCGTCGGAACAACTCGTCCTCCTCGCTCGGCGGCAATGTTGCTGTCAACATCACTATCTGCGTCTCGGCGGCTGCCAACTTGCCCAACTTCTGCATCTCCTTGCGGAAATCGTATCGCCGGTTCAACACGATGTGACACTCGTCGATCACGATCCGGTCCAACTGCCGCGTTGCCCGCAACCGGTTCAAAAACGTCGCGAACTCTTCCCTAACCGCTGACTCGGGCGTCACCAACACGACTGCGGCTGCGTCTGGCGGGCGGCGGCTGTCCCACTCGGAGCACGATATCCCTAACTTCCTGCATCGTCGCATCATGTCTCCTCGCAACGCGATCAACGGCACCACGACCACCGTCGTACCGCCCTGCTCGGCCCATGCTGGTAACATGAACAACATGCTCTTGCCTGCCCCGGTCGGCATCACGGCCACTACGTGACTCTTGCCGGCAACGATGGCGTCGATGGCCTCTTTCTGCACGCCGCGAAACTTAGCCGCCTTGCCTATCATCCGCTGCAACTGCGCAGCCGTGTCTATCTTCCTCAACCAGCCCTACTAATCTATCCTCGCCTTATCTACCTCGCTCTCGAACGGGGCCCGCTTACGCTTCTTGCACCCGTCGTCGTCCTCTACGCCTGCTTAGAACCCTAAAAACCAGTGCTAATCCGTGCTCGACATACAGAACTGCTGCCTCTTCTCTGCTACTGCCCCTGCCTGTTCTATAATGCCTCGTGCGTATATCATGCCCGCAATGTGCACTGTGTGCCCTGCTTGCATGTCTGCAATAGCTAACTACGTGTTCTCCTTATTTTATTCCTCGTTCTCGTCTCCCTCGTCTGCTCGAAACGCGGTAGACCCGCGCAAAAACCGCCGGCTAATGCTAATAGCGATCTCGCGATACGCTGGAATTGTTAATTCTAACCCTAATCTAATCCTGCTCTCGCGCTTTAACGCCTCTCTAAACCAGTCGCTTGTCTACTTGCGACCGCTTAGGTCTGCTAGCCACATGTGCGACGATATTACCTCCTTCTCCTACACTATCGCCTCCAACCGCTGCTAGAACAGCAACACTAACTACATGTAATACACTAACAACTCGCCTACCTCGCGCGGCAAATACTAGTAGATAATCTTAACGTCGCCGCTCACACTGTATCCCTTGTAGTATCGCGTAACGAACACGACTATACCGTCCTTAATAAATATGTTGCGGTAACTACCCTTAACTGTGTTGCTGTGCTAGATGCTTATAATCTTAGGGCCTCTTGCTGGCTGTCCGCCCGCTATGTGCGTTAACACAATTAACTTCTCGCGGAACGCTACTACTTAATCTATGTACTGCTCTACCTCCTGCGTGTTAATGCCTAAACAGGTCCCCCGCTTTATAAATCTGTCCCTAATAGCAGCGTCCTGCCCTACCTGCTAGAACAACTAGCTCTCTCTATTAACGGGCATACAGGTGCGATAGTCCTTTAAAAAATTCTACCTAGGCCGCTCGTTAGTTAGGTTGTCGCGCAAACTGTCCTACAGCACGCTAGGTATAGGCTTAGCAGCCCTGCTGTTGCTAAACAACAACTCGTCTATTAACAACTACTAACTCTCTATTACTAACCCGTGCACTATGCCGCGGAACTGTGCTATGCTAAACTGCAAACTCTTGTACAACAACTCGTCCTGGCTAACCTACTCGACGTAGCCGCGTGACGTCGTGTTATAATAGATCTTTAACCCGTACGTCTGCAAATCTAACATCTACTGCATTAGGCTGTAGCTGCTGCGCACTATAAACTAGTCTATTATCTCCTGCACGAACTACAAACATCCTTTGCGCTAGCGTTAGGGCGGGTTGCTGCTATTGTCGCTCTTGTACGCGCTGTCGCTGTTAAACTCGTCTGTATTATCTAACGGGCCTAACAACTCTAACACCTGCTGCACGACTATAAACCGCGCTACCTTGATGATAGCTGACAAAACGGGCGGATACTGCTTGGCGCCTTTCTATCTGTTCTCCTTTACGCCTAATACAGCTAACGCGCACACTAACAGGCTGTCGTACTCTTTGCGCGTAATAGCCTAGCTTAACAATGCGATGCAAAACTCTAAACACGCCTTCTAGATGCTTAATAATGTCTCTAGCTCGCTAATGGCGTTAGCGGTAGGCTCTGCCGTGTCTGTCTCTATCTCGTCGATAACTTTGTCGACGTCTGCTATAGTTTCGTCTTCTCTGTCTTCGACCTCTATCTCTTCTTCCTCTTCTTTCTCTTCGTCCCCCTCTCCCCTAACGCTTCTCGCCTCCTTAACTAACGCCTCCTACGCCTCTTATTGCTGGCGGGTGAAACGATACGCTAGGCTCTTCTATGCGTGCTCCCGTTGTGTTCGTGTAAAAACATTAATATCTGCTGCTACGGCCGCGTGTGGTCGCCAATCAACTGCTCGTCCATGTACGGCTGCAACGGCTGGAACCGCGTCTAGTGCTTCTCTGTGCGAATCGCCTCTAACCGCACGAACACACCAATCTAGTAGATAACGGACGCTTAACTAAACCGCGCCACCCCTTCTATCGCCGCCTACATCGCTGCCTCTACGGGCTTAGCCTGCTGCTCCTGCCTAGGATTAGGCTCTGCTACAGGCTCTTCTACGCACGCTATTAACTTAGGTCGCTCTATGCCTACTAAATACGGCAGCTACTATGTCCGCTCTAGCTATAGGTTTACCTCATCTCTCTCTCCCTCCTAAATAGTGTTCTGCGTCCGCGTCTCGACGTTAGCCCACGCCTTAGCTATCTGCTTGCCTACCTGCGCCTACGCTGCGTCGCCGTTAATAGGCTCCGCCTCTAGGCTGTTGTCGCCCGGCTAGTAGACCTCGAAATACTGCGACCCCTGGCCCTAGACTAATAACCTCTAGCAATGCACTGTCTTGCAATACTTGTTAACGCGGTCTTGTATATTCTTCTGCTGCACCTAGGTTAGGCGTCTACCTTTCCCTGCTGGCGACCACTCGTGGGCGTCTCGCTAATGCTTCTTTATCACGCGTTCGCTCTAGAATATCTAGCGGCAACAATCAGGGGCCAATTGACACATTAACCTATCCTCGTACACTAGTAACTAATAGATAGGCTTGATAACCTAGCTAGGCACCTCTAACTCGCTAGTATACTTAATTAAACCGGCCTAACTGCTAACCTCGTCTGCTATTAGCTCGGCTTTCTTGCGTTTAGCGTGATAGCTGCGCTGCACATAGCTCTTGATCTAGCTAGGCAAAACGCTATGTCTGCACTCTTTGCACACTGCTAACGCGTACTTAACTAAATGCTCAAAATGCTCGCCTGCGACGCTGCTCTCTGCCATAGCGTTGACAACGTTTACAATAATAATAAAATCTCACGATATGGGCTAAAAACAATTGTTTAAAATTAACTGCCTGTTACTATAAACTCTACATTATATGCTATATTATGGACGCGTCTTCCTACCTGTATACGTAATGCAGCTTATCGCGTATTTGGCGTTAGCGGTAGCTAGTCGTTATCTTAGGACGACTCTAAACCTGGTCTCTGGGGTATTGCGACGTCATAAACCTAACCCCAACCTCCGAACACGAAACCCTAACGCTATTAACCACGCGTGCTGCGGAGCTGCAAATTAGTTTACGTATGCAATGCGATGCGCTAATTAACATACTCGGCTTTTAGACAAATTAGTCTGTAGGAACCTAACGACACCGGCTCTTGAACGTAACGCAACTGGGCCTACGTGCTTAAAAATACGCAGGCGCTGGGATATCTCGTCCCTAAATAGAAAAAAACCCTAACGCAACTCAGGGCTGAGTTTCGTTAACGCCCTAGGATAGGGTCGAGCTCGGCCACGGGCTCTTCGATGCACGCCATCAACTCCGGCCGCTCTATGCCGACCAAATACGGCAGCCACTGCGTCCGCTCCAGCCACGGGTTCACTTCGTCCCTCTCGCCGTCCTAGATAGTGTTCTGCGCCCGCTTCTCGATGTTCTCCCACGCCTTAGCCATCTGCTCGCCTACCTGCGCCCATACGGCCTCGCTGTTAACGGGAACAGGCTCCAGGCCGCCTACTAGACCTTCGTTAGGTGCGTGCACCTGGAAATACTGCGAACCATGGCGGCTGCTGAACAGCCGCTGGCAATACACACGCGTATATCCCTATTCCATCTGCGCTTGCAATCTCTTCTCCCTAATACGACTTAGTCGCCCGCGCTTCTTCCCCGCTGACCATCCTTAGTAGTCCTCATGCCAATGTTGCTTTATGCTCTTTATGCTCCGCAATACCTGCTAACACTAGCTTGGGTTTAACTAGCATAATAAACCGTCTGCGTATATAGGTAACTAGGGATAGGGCGCTACAATCTAGCTCGGCGCTACGAACTCGCTGGGGTACTGCATGACACCTGCCCAGCTGCGGACCTCTAATCCTATCTCGCTAGCGTCTTTGCGTTTAATCTTGTGCTGCTCCTGCAAATGGCCCTCGATCTGATCTGGCCATACTGCGTACTAGCACTCCTTGCATACAGCTACCTAGTACTCTGCTAAATGGTTAAAATACTAACACGCCATACTTGCTCTAACTATGCTGACACGCTAGATTAATAATATCTGCCCTAAACGTACTGTGGGACTTGCTATACATGTTACTCTCTTCGCCTTAATCATGGTAGCTGGGCGCTGCGTTCCGCTCGGTCCTACCTTCGGCGGTACACTGCCGATCCCCTCATCAACATAACCCTAACCTACAACACTACCTCTACCTACGCTCTGCCACGCAAGTTAGGTTTCTGCAAATTCTACAGGTAACGCAGTCTGTTGTTGCGAAAATCGTGTCCAAGTTTAGAGCTAATCCGCCAACGGGATCTAAATCCAGTCTACCTCTGAAATAATAATCCAGTCTACCCCCAAATCTCAGATGTACACGCTGTACGCGTAGTTTCTATCCCTAACAAAGTATTCCAGTCTTATAAGACTGGATTTAGCGCCCTGGGATAGGGCTGATCCCAAATAGCGCCCTAGGATAGGATAGCGACGACGACGGCGATGTCGAAGACGACGACGATGACAACAATGAGCAGGTTGAGATTATGCAGTCGCAGGCACGCTCAAAGAGCGCGCCTGCTGCTTCGTTGCGCCAGACGACGCTGCCTAAGTTGTTTAAAGCTGTAGCGTAAATGTTATATTGTACCTTTTATGTTGTGCAGTTAGTGTGTTGCCTTCTTGTGTTGCTCTTGTTAGTCTTGTTATTTGGCTGCATCTGCGCGGGCTGTCCAAGTCCTCCACGCTAGCGCAACCACACCCACGAACACCAAACCCTAATACTATTAACTACGAGGTTTATCGTGCTGAAAGTCGCATAGATAGAAGAGCCTATCTATGCGAGAATGTTGTCTAAGTTTAGTACAAATTGAGTGCAGAACTGTAATTGGTACGTTACTTAAAATATATTAGTACGATGGGCGTTCTGAACTCTTCGCACGAAGATTGTACATGTCATCACTAACAAAATTAACGCATAAAATGGTACATTATAACGTACCATCTACCCATCTGGGATAGGGCTGAGTCGACTTAACGCCCTAGGTTAGGGGGCTGCAAATTTGTGTTAACGTGCAACTTATCGCTCTAATTAATACATCTAAATTTTGGAGCTATCGGCCTGCGGGAACCTAACTCGACCGGCTTGCGAATGCTACTCGACCCAGCCCCCATGCTTAATAATACGCCGAGTCTGGTATATCTAGTCCCTAACTAAAATGAAACCCTAACTCGACTAAGGGCTGAGTCGACTTAACGCCCTGGGTTAGGGTTTCTCGAGGGATTCTGGGCCATAGCCTTGAATCCCGTCGCCCATTAATGATAGAAGTAGCAGCCTAGTCTGGGAACTTAATTGTAATTTGAAGCTGTGAGGGTAGTTACAGTCCAAGGATGGTCAAACAGTCAAAACACGCAAATGGGTGTCAGACATGGAACACAGAATGATTGTTTTATCCTAACCCTTCCCAAGGGAATGCAGTTGTAGAATACTATGTACGGGTTTTAGCAAAGGTAGGTATGAAAGTGCTTGTTTAACTCATCAGCTGTGCGGCGCACCGTCTCTGCATCGTCGTAGAAGTCATAATGCGATCCTTCCGCCCACACTATCTGCTTCTTTGATCCCAAATTCTCGTACACTGCGCGTGCTTGTTCAGGGAATGCGGCCTTCTCCGAATGCACAATGAGCGTAGGCGCCTGAACATGTAAGGCTTGCGCTACCGGGTCCCAATCGATCCAGGCACCCCATGACGCCACAGCAAACTCGTTACGCCACTGGCGTACGTTGCCGCGTGTTGGATCCTCGTAGTATGGCTTTGAACCAGGGCTGGCTGACTCATTTGCAGAGCCTCCGTAGGCTTTGATAAGCTTAATTTCATGCGTTTCGTTGTATAGCTTGATCGCTTCCTGGCCTTGGGCGCGTCGGAGTTGGATGTTTTCCTCTCCACCATGTAAAAGAGGTGCAATAGAGGCAGATTGAAAGAACCCAGCAACCGTTGCTATTGCTTTAACGCGAGGATCGCTCGACGCCGGGTATAAGACATTTCCACCAGAAGTGCATATCCCAAGAAGGCCAGTTCCTGCTACGTCTGAGCGATGTGATAAATATTCCACAGCAGCAGAGAGGTCTGCGGCTTTAGACTCAGGATCTTCGCGCTGTCGAAAAACACCACCACTCTGGCCATAATTGCGGTAGTCAATTGCCAGACCTATCACGCCACGCCGTGACAATTCGCGTGCGTAAGTTCCTGCCATCATCTCTTTCACACTGGCCATCGAACCGCCTACCGCCACAGCTGGATAGCGCTGGTTGAGGTCATAGTTTTCCGGTAGATAGAGGTGACCTGTGATATGATCGCCTCTACATGCGAAGCTGACTGTCTTTGGAGCGAAGGCATTGCGTGTAGTATTCATGATTGTAGCGGATCGAGATACTGAATGGAGTAGAGTAAAGGGAAGTAACAGTGCTGTAGCCTTAAGCACGCCCATATGTTGTAATGCAGGCACGATGTTTGATCAGAACGGGATTAGGATCGTTGAAATAGTTAAGTCCGCAGGGTAAGTTCGGATGGTTCTGACGATGTTTAACTATGTTAACGATCCTCATCCCGTCCTGCTTAACACCGTCAGAACCATCCGAACTTGCCCTGCGGACTTAAGCAGAACGGGATCAGGATCGTTAACATAGTTAAGTCCGCAGGGCAGGTTCGGATGGTTCCGTCCCCACAGCTTCGGACTAAAAGCGTGCAAAATAGCAGAGCCGAGGTCTACTAAAACAGTTAGCAATTTTCTTCTTCAAAGTTAGTGCCAGTAGCCCTAGTACAGTGCGTCACCATACGTCACAGCCGAGACACTACTACCCGCTATGTAGATTCTATACTCTTTCGTGCGTGACTACTAACCGGGGGCGTCACACTTCGGATTGTGGATCGGCCTAGACTCCCACACCATTCTGTGTGCGAACATTATCGATCTTCAGGCTTTCGCACTTATCCAAAATCACAGGCAAGGACATCTGGCAGTTCTTTGTCGGGTGCCACGGATGACGGACGAGATGTTCCGCGTTTCGACTAGATCTAAAAGACCCCGGCTTTGGTCCAACATAAAGTGCCAAGTCCTTGTCAACGATCACATGCCCAAAACGGCTTGGGGCACTGACACCAAGGGCCAAGGTCTTCCGCAATAATCCGAACACTACTACAGATGGCGTTGAACCCTGCCGATCCTGTTGAGCATGCTTGGCACTAACATGGTTTACAAGCGAGCGCCGCGTACAAGCGAGCGCCGCACCCCACCAACTTTGCGCACCTCTCTCATCTTAACGTACAATGGCTCAGCGTAGCGCTACTCTACCAGCTTCAAATGAAGCAGATATTCAGCTTGCTATCTTCTCTATTAATTCTTATCAAATACAGAGTAATCGCAATGCTGCTGCTATCTATAGCGTGTCTGAACGAACGATCCGCCGCCGACGCGCCAGAGTTGCTATCAGTCAGTTCAGTCAGTTCGAACTGAGTTACCTGACTAATAGCAAGTCTGACCCGGGTTGGGCGTCCGCCTTTTCCTGCTGGCGACCAGTCGTGGACCTTCTGCCAATGCTTCCGCACGGTCTCTGGGCTTCGGAATATCTGACGGCAACGGTCGGGGTCTAATCGACACAACAACCCATCTTCGTACACCGGCAACTGATGGACGGGCTCAATCACCTAGCTGGGCACCTCTAACTCGCTGGCGTACTCGATCAACCCGGCCCAACTGCGGACCTCGTCTGCTATCAGCTCGGCTTCCTTGCGTTTAACGTGATGGCTGCGCTGCACATGGCTCTTGATCTAGCTGGGCAAAATGCCGTGTCGGCACTCTCTGCACACTGCCAACGCGTACTCAACCAAATGCTCAAAATGCTCGCCTGCGACGCTGCTCTCTGCCATGGTGGTACAACAGCTATAATAACAATTCAAGCTCACGATATCAACTACCCGTTATTACGGACTCTACGATATATATCGCGTTGTGGACGCGTCTTCCTACCTGTATACGTGATGCAGCTAATCGCGTATCTGGCGTTAGCGGTCGCTGCTCGCTATCTCGGAACGACTCCGAACCCTGGGGTCTGGGGCATCGCGACGTCATAACCCTAACCCCAACCTCCGAACACGAAACCCTAACACCATCAACCCTATCAGCTGCGGGGCTGCAAACTCGTGTCAACGTGCAACTCAGCTCTCTAATTAATATATCTAAATTTTAGAGCTATTAGCCTGCAGGAACCCAACTGGACCAGCCTGCGAAGTTTACTGGAATCAGCCTACGTGATGTCGCCTATGCAGGGAAATCTGTACATCTCAGCACCGAAATAACTGGAGTCAGCCCTGACTCCAGTTAGCGCCCTGGGATAGCCGGCCATCCTCGTCGATGGCTAACAACAGCAACTGCTTTTGCAATTCGAACCGTGCCGTTTCCACCAATCCGTGGATCATCGACCGTAAACCGGGCATCGTGAAGCGGATATGGCCGTATAACAATGTATCGCCCACCCATTCAATCACGCCATCTGCGTTGGTGTTAAACCAGATCTTCATGCCATACGTACGCAATCGCAACAACCAGTCCATCGGACTGGGCATGCCGCCGTAGCTGGTCAACGTCATGAAACGATTGGCGCTTTCCTTAATCAGTTCAAAATGGCTTACGGCCATTTCATCGGCGTCCTGGCGGGCGTAACCCTCCTTATTCATGATCTCGGTCACGCGGTCTTGACGCGTCTTCACCGCCGTATATAACACCAACACCCGTGCAACGGTAACAATGACGGAAATAATGGGCGTGTACGCTAACGGGTCCTTCCACCCACGATCGCCATCTACCCCCATTACTGCTGTGGCGCTGACGAGCGCGCTCTTGTACTAGTTGTCTTTCAAATGATGGTCCAACAACGATACCAAAAACCCTAAAACGTGAGCCTCTAACAGCTCTTCCTCCTCTTCCTCTACCTCCTCTTCGCTCTCTGAGTCGTCGTCTCCGCCTTCAATTGGTTGGTGCTGACTTCCGCCTTCGGCTTCTTCCTCGTCCTCGCCTGCGACTTGCTTGATCTTCCACAACCACACAATCTGGCTGGCTGTCAATCGATACGGTGACCTCCGTCCCCTGACACCCTTTGATCCACCGTCCCCGCTCTCTTTCTCATCCGCCTCTGCTTCCTGTGCTTCCACGGCCTCCGTTTCCTGTGCTTTAACGGCCTCCAACTCATGGGTCCGCCAAATGTAACGGATGATGGACGACCACCAGCCGGCATACTTAGCCATCGTCTTGCCTGTCTGGCGTGCATTGAACGGTTTCTCGTTGGTCTCGCTTCCCATTTCGCGGCGGTTAACGTAGTTCATTGCCGGAAAACCGACAACGCTTGGACGTGAAGCCTGCTGGGCCTTCCAAATCACCGTCTGCACCGCCCAACAAACTTTGCTCAACGCCTTCTCGTTCCTTCTGGGTTTCTGGATCAATTCGAGCAACCATTCGCGGTCTAAGCCGCCCAAATGACGGGCCCAACGAGTCCGGTTCAACCATGCGTGCGTGACATGCCGGTCGTAGTCTGCCTCGATCCGGTCGTTGGCTATCTTGTCGACCTCGTCCAACACGGCGGTGGTCTCTCGGAACACTGCCTCTAGCTGCCGCTGGATTATCCCACTTTCCCCTCTTGCGTCCCCTTCCCCCTCCCTCCTGTCCTAGCAGTTAACTTCAAACAAACGCCCCAACCGTCCTGCGTGCGTAAACTTCTGGCAACATACACCTCCAATCCATATCCTGTTGGTGTCCATGCACGGTCCCTTAGACGTTCGCCCTCTCTTCCGCGGGTTTGTCCAGTTGTGCTTGTTACGGCAATGCAACTGCATGTCTTGCACAGTTCGGCGGATGTAGCCACATGTCGTTGTATCGTTCTCCTTTGCCTCGCACTTAAAACCGTCCTGCCATATTCTTAAATGGGGTATGGGTTCGGATCCTGGCTCTGGATACACGACTTCGTCCTCGTTTTCTGCCAAGTCGTTCATTGCCCGCACTGTTTGGGCAACGTCTGTTCGTGTGTTTACGGTTAAATATGCATGCTTGCTGTTTAAATGGGTAGCTACATGGGCCTTAACAACGCCTGTGCCACATTCTTTGCAAACAACAATGCGGCATCTGGGGATGTGCACGAATATAGTGTTGAACTGATCCATTGTTCTTTGTAGGTGCATCGTATCATTTTCAAGTAGGCTCTATCTACTATCTCAAACGTTTCTCTCTTCCCATCACCTTGCCAACATCTCCTTTTTAATTTTCCTCCGTTGTACTGCCGTTTAATATTGTACCGATATCCCTATGTCTTTTGATTGGATGCGTGCCTGCCATGTAGTTCTGTGCAACGACGATCAAACCCTCGCACGGTCCTGCCTCACCAAAACTGCGCGGACAACGTTGGACGGAGTTTCTGTGCGAACGTGACAATTAAACACTAACTCTAAGCTTGCCAATCGAATGAACGGACACGCTTTAAGGCTACCGCACGGACTGTTAGCAGACCGCTTACTAAAAATTTCCTTTGGCTGCACCGCGCCTTCTCTTGTTGTTAGTTCGAAGCAAACTCTTCGCCCGCATCCAATCGTTGAGCTCTTGCTCTATTTCTTCTCGTGAGCGCTTATGCCCACACGATGAGAATCTAATATCATCTTGCAAGACTGTTGCTTCTGCTCCATCACATAGCTCGGCCGTACCGCGAGGGGGGAGAGATACGCCGAATCCAAGACAGGTGTGCCAACTGCGACTGAGAGCTCGGAACTCGGCTCGGAGAGATGCAGTCTGTCCTGGACCTTCGCGCATGTCACGTGCGTAGCAAATGCCAGCCATTCTTGAAGTGTGCGCTGCCTGTAAGTCCATGGCTGTGTTGCGCTCGTCAAGGCCGTAGTCGCGCTTGAACTTATTTCCCTCAGGCAAGTGTCTTCGAGAGATTGCGATTGCAGTGTGCCGCCATAGGATAATACTGGCAGTTGTGCTCAGGCCACGCTTGAACTCTTCCTTGATGACTGACCCAAGCCGATCACTCTCCCAAGGCTCCTCTTGAGTAACGTCCTGTTCCATTCCTCCGCATGGCTTGCTGCCCTCTAGAGGCTCAGAAAGTGTTGTTTTTAGCGTTGCAGAAGCATCCACGCTTTTGGGCCACAAAAAAGACCCCGGGTCTCCTAGCCCATGTACAGGAGTAAGGATGTGAAGCTGTTCCAGGAATGGCACGATCAACCAAACGTAATACACTACAAGTTCCCCTACTTCAAGCGGGAGGTAGCGATGGATGATCTTCATCGTGCTAGCTGCAGAATAATTTTTGTGGTAGGACGTGACGAAAGAAACCATGCCGTTTTCTATGAAGATGTTGCGAACATCACAGTGGGCGGAGTTGCGCCAGCGAATGGTGAGTAGCTCAGTTCCGCGAGCAGGCTGGCCACCAGTGATGTGAATCAAAAGAAGGATGCGACGCAGGAAAGCTGATACAAGTTGCAAATAACGCTGAACCTGCTGTCTGTCCCATACAAGCGTATCTGGGTTTGCGAAAAAGAGGTGACGTAAGCGCGGCTCTTGCCGAAGCTGCTTCAGCAGGTACCGTTGCTGACCCCCAAGGAACTCATCGTTGCGCTTGTCCTGGAGGAAACTGTAATTAGCTGAGCACACTGTAGGATCATCTTTCAAGCTCGAGAGCCGCAGTTGGGGCATATTGTGGGCACGACTGTCAGGATCACCTTCAGCTAGCAAGAGCAGACCATGGAGCTGGTTCGGGGCTGCCTCGACCTGATCACGAAGGAACCAGCGCAGACCGTTCATGGAAAGCTCAAGTGTCTTGTAGGATATTCGTTGCCCGTCGTCTGACCAGTTGACAAAGCCTGTGCTTGTCGTAGTGTCTCGCGCTTTGGCGCCGTACGCGCGCAAATTGAGGACCCAGTTCATAGGTGACTCGCTGCCGAAGACCATGAATCGATCTTGTAGCTCACCGACCAGCTCGTTGGGGTACTGTGCACGCCCAGCCCTTGACTCAGACACAGCGTGTTGCACTACCAAGAGCTGGGCCAATTTCACCAGCCCTGATAGCTTGGAGGTGTACAGAACAGCGCTATCGAAGCCACAACAGTCTTTATCAATACCAAGAGCTGCAAGAAAACCAACAAGGATACTATCAGTGATTTTCCCGGTCAGCTTGTGATCGAGCAGGGCAATGCACAGATTGAGGCAGGCTTGTTGCTGCGCTTCCCCCGGTTCTATCGTGGCTGCATGAGACGATAGCATGCTGCATGCAGATATTCGGCTTATCGCTTCGAGTTGCGTTGGAGTAAGCATGTAGTGGAGGTCTGGGCCTTGACGAAGCACAACAAGCCTATACACAAAACGAAGCAACTTGTGCCAGACCACCCGATATCTGTGGTATGTGCCGTCAAGCAGCTTGGTGTGCAGAGGTTTCTTGAAAGGTCTCCCTCGGATAAAGCTGTTGACGCGATGAAGCGCAAAGACATTGATGTCTTCAGAGAGAACAGAATCTCGGGCCGATTCAATTAGAGCATCGAAAGACTGGTGCAAAGCCGTCAAGCCCATCTCCTCAGGGCCAGGCGGCAAGAGAAGCTGGGCCACTGCATTCAGATCTTGTCCGCCGAGATACCTGACCCATCCAGTCTTTTCCAGCCAAAGAGAAAGATGGACCGGGTAACGAAGAGTAGGGCCGTTTATGGTCCTGCTTTCTGCATCCTGGTCTAACTGCGCTTCGAACTGGTCCCAACTCTGAGAAGGTGGAGTGTGTGATGTCGTAGCAGATTGATCTCCATAGCTTGGAAGACTGACGCGCCAAGCGCTAGCACCCCGTCCAACTAAGGTCAGGCGCTGACATGGAACATCACGCTCCCAAGGCACTGGATGCTGCTGTCGCCGGGTGACACCAGAGACACGGCCTCGTTTTACGCTGTTCTGCCACCCATGCTCGATCTTGCAGTGCTTTTGTATGTCCGATAGACGAGTCAATACTCTACCGCACTAGTGTTTGGTGACCGTGTCTCGAAACCGACATTGGAACGCGCTCGAGACAGGGAGGTAAGGGACAGGTGGGCTTGTCGCCGGGGGAGGAACCCAATTAGCAAGATCTGCTTCGTCGCGCAGTTTGATGGGACACGAAGAGAGATAGACAGCTTGCCAAGCCAGAAGTAGGCTGGCACAGTCGCTCCTCAGGTACGTGTGGCCTCCAGATTGGCTAAAGTGCTTGGCAACACGGCTAAGAGGTAGCGCAACACCGCAAGTTTGACAGACAAGGAAGCAGTAGGGCTGACCCACATAGAAGATGAGTTTTTGGAACAGGTCAGCCTGGCGTGCTTAGGTTTCTGAGAAAGCCATGACGCAATTGATACTGACAATGGGAATGTACGCGCTTTGTCGTGGGGCACGCGACGCGACGCGACGACATGCGACACGCGAGACGTGGTTCGTGCTTTCCGCTGCTCAACGTGAGTGGTCAAAAATCAGATAACAGGGGGCATTGGGTGTGCACGGAGCAGCGTAAATCAGCAATAGTATCACTGATTTGGGAATAACTGTCAGATACTAGTATCTAAACTGCGGCTTAGTCTACCTTGCAGCTTTAAGGTAGCCTTTTCAAGAGGCTTCAGAATATCCAAGTAGATCGCAATAACAGCCCAGTCGTCGGCAGTTAGATAGTCTTCAGCTATCGATAGCTTCTGCGCAGAGCGGTGCGAGTTCTATTTGTAAACTTCTAGTGCTATTATTTCGTTAATTACGTTTCGAAGCTTAACTGCGCGCTGCATCTCGGCTAGGTTTGAATTCCACCAGGTGTTGTTTGCAGGAATCAGGTTGTATACAGGCTTCGTGGCTGCATTAGGATCGCCCGTAGTAATATAACTAGCCCGCTAGCAGTTTTGAAACTCTCTTTGTCTCTCTGCAGAGGACCAGATCCAAACAACTACATTGTAAAGCTTCCCGATAGGCCCTAGCGCCCGCCACTGCTTCTGCTGTTCGATGATTTCAACTATAGACTCCTTGTCACGGCGCTGACCTAGATAGCCTATTAGAGCGCGCCAAGCTGCTAAGCGAGCAGCTGCGCGATCGCTGAAATTCCTGCGCGAACGCGCCCTGTCGTACGCTCCTTGAGCTACGTCCTTGTCTTAGCCTGACCCCGTACTATCAGCGATATCGTAGTGAATATACTGATCACGTGCACCTACCTTCCCTGCCTGCCGACCCCGTGACACTCCTAATTCTCCTCCTCAAAGCTATTAGGATTCTCGCCGAAGAGAAGCGCCCGAGCTACCAAGTTGATGACATGGCCCATACAACGGATGCGTCGCCAGCCATATTAATAGCTAAAAGCTTCTTCTAGATCTCTTACGCACGTATCGTTCTTAGAAGCATTGTCCGCAACGAAATATCCGAGCTGTTAAGGTAGGATCTTAAATCGGTTAAGAATCGATTAGATAGTAGCAGAGATCTTTACGCCTACGTAGCTGATCTGCTCTAGAAGCGAGAGAAGGACGGTTTTGTACTCGAACTCTTAACAAAGGAAATGTGCGACAACACCTGCTAAGGGATTAGCTTAGAAGAAGCAGTTAATATACTACTTACCAGCTAGGCATCGCATCTGCCTGCTTGTCCAGATATCAAACAACAGATATATCCGCGTAATAGCATTCTAAAGCAGATCAACGATAACAAGTAGATGCCGCTCGTACTCGTTAATGATTATGCTCCGCATCGTCGTGTAGTAAGGAATATGAGGCCGGCTCTAAGGACGGAGATATTCGCATAGCTTGCGGAAATGCTCGCTCTTAAGCTTATAAAAAGGAATAGCATCAGACACTACCTAAGAAAGAAGAAGCCTCTTAAAGCGTTTAGGGTCAAATCTACTGTTTATCCAATTCATTACCTGCTGGTCTTTTAGGTCGTCCGCATTTAGCTGTAATTGCTCGAACACTGTACGGCTGCATTTCCTAGAGAGAGGCCTATTTTTTTATATCCAGTAGACGTTAAGAAGATGTTTCTTAATATTGTCGACTCCGGCAATAATGTACCTAGTCGTGCGATAGGGCTTTTTCGAATAGCACTCGCGACAGAGCTAGTAGCGCTCTAAGCTCAGCCCTTATTAAACATAGTAACCGTATTTCCAAAACCAAGCGCGCAACTTGTCGCTAGTTGGTGGACGTATATAGCCTAGTAGTCGCGTCCAGACGATATCTTAGTAGTAGTTATCATCTGCAAGAGAATTAGTAGACGCAGACGGCTTGAACTGGGCTTCTGTAGAGATAGGTAGCTCGGACTGCACAGTACGGAAGTGGGTGTCGATAGAGGAGGCGTCGACGATATCTAAATCCATGACAATGTATGAGATGCTTAATAGATGTGCTAGCAGATGCGCCGGTTGACGCGTCGCGTCGTGTCGCGTCCAAACGAAAGCCAAGACGTCCTCGGTTAGCGCCGCAGCTAATAGCATGCGGCGCACTAGTCATCTCAACTTATTGTTAATCAACTAGGGGTAAAGTTGAGTTGAATTGCGATTGCTTATGTCAGCAGCAGTAGGCCAGTTGAATTAACATTGAAACAACATGTTGAAACAATGTTGCCAAGAGATTGATTGATTAGCAAGCCTGTCCTGCACATCGCCCGCTGCGTCCATCAGGTGTACGCAGATAGGTAGCTTCGAACAGCAGGTATGTACGAGTGATATTCGACAATAATCGCGTCGCGAAGAGACTGGTGGTTACGCCAAAGTACTGCCTCTGCTAACGGATTAGCAGCTCGAATTAACTGGCGAAAGGTAGGCGTTTCAATAACGCGGAGGCTTTGGTTGTCGGCAGCTATCCAGTCCTTTAGCGCGTCTTGAAACTTGCGCTTTGTAAATGACGATGATATCTCATTCGCAACCTCCTGCGATACCTTAACACCACTATCGCGCATGAGGCTGACGATTAAGCCCTGGTTGGGATCGCGGCTTCGTCGGAGGGGTCCTTGGGCACTAACGCTGTGGCCGGGCACGCCTTTAGCTAGGTGAGTAGCTGCTGCTGACGTTGATCCAGCGTCGTACTCGCCCCTAAGCTTCTTGTGTATGTGGCAATAGAAACAGCGCCAGTAGTTACGATGTTTGACACGATGGTATACTGGCTAGCCGTACTTGTATATCTAACTTGGGGCACCTCTAGCGTGCTCTTTCTGTCGCCTTTCTAGGTACGGGACTCGTGACCAGTCTAAGCCATCAAAAAAAGTATCGTTAGCCTCATCTACGGCCTCGTTGATTGGCGCGTTAATCGATTCGTTGATGCGATTAAGCTCAGTGTTGTTGTTAATAGATGGCGTGACCGACGCGTTCGCAGGTGGATCTCCGTGTTTATCGCGCTCAATAAGTCGGCGGAGGCTCTGATTCGATTGCTGGGTTATATCAGCACTAAGAGAAACTGGTATAACCCGTAAGTAGGCGCGTCGATAAATGGTAGCGTTGGCGTAGAGTTAGGGTTCACAGAGTGCTGCGCGATTGAGCTGCAACGCCAAGGTTTAGCGCTAGCCGCTTATAGAAACTATATTATCAGCCTTACAGATAGCCTGAACAGGCCTCCGCAACACTATATATCAATCCGATATCAGTCAATCTAGTCAGTTTAAGAGTTTCAAACTGAACTGACTGATGGAATAAGAGCTCTAAACTGACACTGAACTGACTGCCAAGCAACCAGTCAGTCAGTCAGTTTCATCAGTTTGGATTGATTGTTAGCAACTCTGCCTATGGACCACCAGCTAGCTCCCTCCGCAAGGCCACTATTGCCTGTGTATACCCGTCGCTTCTGTATGGGACTGAATGCTGGTACAGAGGCCGCACTAAACAGCCACACTCACTTAAACCAGGCAGGCCACAAGAGGTCAGCGCTTACATTGGATGGCACATGGCTGCTATAGACAAGACACTGGCCATAGCAGCAAGGGGCATTCTACCAGCGTGGAGAACAACCCCTACAGCTGCACTCTTCCGAGACACCGGACTACTGTCTGCAGCAATAGCACAAGAGGAAGCTAAACTCAGGTTTGCAACCCACCTGCGCACTACAGATGCAGACCATCCTCTCACTAGGCGCACATTAGTACATATAGTAAACAGGGGCGTAAAAACAGGACAACCCCAGCGAGTCAAGTCGAAAGTCCAACAGATGGCATCTCTTCTACCAGAGATCCTTAGGACTACACTCACAGCCCCTCACTACTCAACTGGCTGCCGAACTGACCCAACGCTCGGCATAGACAAGAAGACTGCAGCTAAGGCTTTCAATACATGGTGGGCCCATACATGACCACCTTAACGTGGTTCTAAACCTGGTTTATATCTAACCGCGGTTTCATGATATTGAGTCTAAACCAGGTTAGTCCATTACCTTAATGTGGTCCAACCGCAAAACGCATTAATGGCTTGGCAGGTCTACATGTTGGATGCAGAGGTACAGCTCTTGATGCCTACAGGCAACAACGAACTAGGAAACGCCCCTTTATCGTATTACAGGCAGACTATAATACTACAGGCAGCAGTCACTACCGATTAGTTATCACTTCTGTAGATTTGATGTATTTAACGGCTATCAGGACCTTGATACAGAAGGCAAGTCACTTTAAGCACTTCATTTAAAACCTTATAATTCAACACTACAGCTCTCAAAACTTTTATCTCTATCCTTTTCTACCATTCAATTATCTAAAATCATCATATATATCAATCCCACACCTCTCAAAATGTCACCTATACCGTCCTTAGAGTTAGAGATGTCCGATTCTGCAACCGCAGACCGCAAAACGAAGCCTGTTAACTTCTATTAGGTCATCCTCACCCGCGAACCAAAGAAAGGCCTAGCTTCACTACAACCAGGTCGTAAACGACGAAGCAAAGAGAAGAGGCTATACGTCTGTAAGATATGTCCTAGCTGGGAGGAGACGCATCTCGGTAACACCATCACTCACGTCAAGGTAAAGCATCTAATGTTATTGATGTCCTTAGGGACTCGTCCTTATGCAAACACCCAGCGGTCTATTTCATCTAACTACACTCCTATTACTGCAACAGACACTTTACGGGGTAGTTTTAACCCACAGGCCTATCGCGAGGCTTTGATAGGACTACTCACTCGTCGTAGGGTGCCTCTCTTAGCTGTCGAATGGGAGGAACTAGAGCAACTCTGCCTCGCTTGCAACCCTGCTATTAAGGACGAGCTTATTACTGCGCGAACTACGGTTGTGCGATACATTGCGGCAAACTACGAGCTCTATCGAGAGCAGCTGTCTACTAGCATGACAGCTGCTATAAGCCCTATTCACATCTCTTCGGACCTCTGGACATCGCCGCATCGTCATTCAATGCTTGCAGTTTGCGCACAGTGGGTCGATCGAGACTATTAGCTTCAGAAGGCACTGCTAGGGCTCCCAGAGCTACGTGACAGCCACTCTGGAGAGCAGCAAGCGGTTTACATTATAGATACTCTTAGAAAGTATAATATCACGTCCCAGATCGGCTATCACGTAGGCGATAATGCGACGTCCAACGATACCTGTCTGGAAGCGTTATCAAAGCAATTAAAGCGTGAATACAACGTCAGTTATAGGTTCAATTAAGCACTTATTAAGCTAATCATCTAAATAGGTCGACTTCAATGCAAAACATCGTCGGGTCCGTTGTATCGCTCATATCATCAATCTCTCCCTTCAAGCTTTCCTTCTTGCGTCCTCCCGAGAGGCTCTTATTGCTGCTCTTGAGACTGTCTCTGGTGTCGCTGGAGAAGCCCTTCTTACGCAGTTTTCGAGTGTCCTCGCCTCTCATCGAAAACGAACGGAAGCAGAGCGTTCTCGTACAAAGGGACAAAGCAAACAACGCAAGCAGCAGGGTAGTAATGCAAGCATCATCTCAGTTGAGGACTTTGATGGTGTTGAGAATATCCCCACATTACGCAAGCTTCACAATCTCGCGGTCTGGCTCCGAGGTTCAACTATCCACCAGGGTCTTTGGGATAGAGCTATCGGTCTACGCCTCGGGTGTAAGAGGCTACGCTCAGGAAGCTATCGCACAGGTATACTGTTGATTGTATTCGATAAGGAAGAGAACTATGGACTGCTAGGGTGCTGAGGGTTATTCGGAGAGCGGCTCGAAATAACTCTCGGCCGAGGCTTAGGGGTTTGGCCTGAGCGTCGTTCAGACGCGTACAGTCGCGTACCGTGCGCTTGCGCACGTGACCGAGATGTCATCGAGGATCCACCAACTGGGCCTCAGCCCATTACATCGGGATCGACAATCGGACACGATGGTCTTCATGGTATCAGGTCATCGCACGAGCCTTAAACAGACTTTCCAACAAGCAAGTCAAGTCAAGCCGGCTGGCTGGCTCGAGTGGACCTTGATAAAATGGTGAGCAGCTTGACTTGATCACATAATCAAGCTAAGATAGGTGGCTTGCTTGAGGCTTGACTTGATAGCCTGATAATCTGTACTACAAAGATTCTTTATGTTGAGTCTCGTGATAGTCGCCACCCTAGCTGCTAAGGTCGTACAAAAGCTCTATCTTGTCGTCCGTCATCGTTGACTTGGCCGCGACCTCGACGTCGCCTAAGCCGGCTTTTTGCCACCGTCTTACGCACTGTGTAGCCGCTAGAAGTTGCGGTTTTATAGCGCGGCGACGCGGCTTGAGGAGGTCGCCAAGCTCACTAAACAGGCGCTCACACTTACAGCTTGAGGCTGGGATAGAGAGTACATCGAACGCGAGCTTGCTGAGGTTAGGGTAACGCTCGCGCAGCTCTACCCAGTATTTAATAGGGTTGTTAGCGTAATTGCTACCTTCTCCGCGCGCGGCTCGCTGCGCTTCCACCGCTCGAACTCGTCGTCGTCTGTGTTGTTGTTGATGGAGGCGCTAGGGTTGATAAGACCGTCAATCGCGTCGTCCATGTCGCTCGTGAGGACCTTAGGGCGCTTCACCTTGCGCGGCGAGGCGCTATATAGCTGCCAAAGAGCGCGAAAGTTGCGGTTGTTAGCGACAAGCCACTTAGATTTATCGCTCTAGACAGTGTTGCAGTACGTTTTGTAGTATAGATGAAGTATTGTAGCAGCATAGTACGCCGGCGAGTCGTCTAATCTAGCGTAGTACTCGCTAATTTTAGCCCACGCGGCACGTAAGTTGATAGCAAGATGGTCCTTAGGCGCCTCGTCGTGCGCGTTGTAGTCTACTACCTCGTACGCTTTAACGCGCTGCTCGTAGTCAGACTTGGGAACAATCAAGTTTTTTGATTGAATTGATTGATTCTTGATGCAAAAGCTCAATCAATTCAAAATCAATTTACCCTTCGAGATTTTCTAATTAGGAACAATTAGAGGCTTAAAATTGATTGAAAAATTGATCTAATTGATCGTTATTGATCGCAGCATAGGAGGCGTAGGATGAGGCTAGCGGGGCCTACGCAAGATCGATATCGCGATAATTTTTTAGTGTTGAGTTCTTATTAGTCAGCACCTAGGTAACCTCGCAGAAGATCTGTTTCGAAACGCCCTAGCTTATGCAAACACGTTATCTAGTATCTTGTTATAGACGCCTCCTACGCCGCTAATCTACAGTATTTTACGCGCTACGCCTACCTATAATGCCCCCAAAGCCTCCTAAACGCGCTGTTAATCGTGCTGCTGCACCTAATAAACGCGTTAGAGTTAGTCGCCAAAGCCCTCCATCGCAACCTCCATCGCAATTGCAGCCCGAGCTGCCTATTACAGCCTCGCCGGGCAGGGCCTTAACGATCGCCGCGAGCCAGGCCGCCGAGGAGACTCCACTCGAACTACAGCTCTTCGATCCGCTACTTAGAGACGCGATTCCTCCGCCAGCTAAGGGCTTAACTGCTGCTACCGAAGCTACAAGCGAGGCAGGCGATATTACCGGCGATACTACAGGCAATACTAGTGAGCTGGATGCCTGGTTTGCTGATACTTTTGACGGCCTTAACTGGGCTGATATACCTCAATATACGAAGCCCTTAAGGACCCTTAAGGGAAAGAAGAGCTGGGTATTCCAGCATGGCTATCGCGTCGCCAAACTCGGCAACCCTACAAGGACTTTCTGGATCTGCAGGTACTGCTATCGACACCAGAACAGAGATGGGATGCGCCCAATAGAGGTAACAACCTCAACAACAGCTGCGATAAGCCATATGGGTCAAGCTCGCGCAGGCCATCGCCTCGATCGTCAAGGCAGGCTCGCTAGTACTACGCTGCCTCGCGGCCAAACGTCTCTACGATTGTTGAGTAACAGCCGTGTAGCTGTATCTCAGGACATTGCAAACACGCTTGGAGGATTTGATGTACAAGGCTTTCGATACGCTGCAGTCAGCTGGCTAGTCGACAACAATCACGCCCTCCGCGAGTTTGAAACACCAGCTTTCGCGAGATGATCGCGTACGCTAACTCAGAGGCTGCAGAAGCCCTATGGGTAAGTCACCGCAGTATATCAGCCTTTGTTATGAGGCTCTATCGACACCTAGAACCCTTGGTTGTTGCAGATCTGTCGCAGGCTGCTAGCAAAATTCATATAAGCTTTGACGGCTAGACAACAAAGGGTGGTAAACGCGGGTTCTTTGGCGTTGTTGCTCATTATGCTGATACCTTTGGCAACCTTAGGGACCTACCTATTGCCCTGCCTCAACTTACAGGCGCTCATACAGGCGAGAGGATCGCTGAAGTTGTATACAAAACACTCCAACAGTTCCAAGTTGATAGCTCAAAAGTTGGATACTTTGTCCTCGACAACGCCTACGCAAACGATAGCGCTATCGCCAAACTCGCCGATATATACCAGTTCGACAGGCTCCATCGTCGACTCCGCTGCGCGCCTCATACGCTCAATCTCGTAGGCCAGGCGATTATGTTTGGAGTTAATACTTAATCGTTTAATAATGATACAGAGGAGCATTAGGCTGAGACAGAATACCTGCAAAACTGGCGGCGCGATGGTCCACTAGGTGTCTTACTTGATATAATTAACTATATCAAAACGCCTCAACAACACGATCTGTTTGCCTCGCTGCAGGCCTTAGTTAACAAGCAATCTTACACACAAACAGAAACGATATTAGAGCCTATTAAGCCTGTAGTTACACGGTGGAACAGCTATCACGACGCCTTTGAGCGTGCAGTACACCTATCCCAAACTTTTAACCTATATTCCAGTCACCATATCGAGCAGATCGCTCGCGACGACGCGTACGCTATATCAAAGGGCAACAAGCTACTAGAAGCGCCATCATGGATGCGATTAGATGGCCTATCGGCGGCAGATTGGGCGGTGGTAACTGAGTATATCGAGGCGTTGAGGCCGCTGAAGGAGGCCACCAAACGCCTTGAAGCTCGCGGCAAAACAGGTGGATTTGGAGCTCTATATGAGGTGATCCCAGTATACGAGTATATCCTTAGTACCTATGAGGCGATAATTACTACCTACGATAGCGTTGACTATAGCCCTAATAGCGCTCCTGAGGACCACCTGCCTATTAACCTAAGGGCGGCCTGGCGGAAACTAAACGATTACTACACTAAACTCGACGCCTCGCCTGCCTACTACGGCGCTGTTTCCCTCCACCCGTACTACAAAAACTACTGCTTTAACAGCTGGCGCGATAAGCCTCACTGGCTTACCGCAAACGAGGATGCCCTACAACAGCTTTGGGCGCAATACAAGCCGCTATCGCTACCTACAAGAAGGCCTCTACCGCCACGATCAAACACTATAGACGATGCGATCGATGCGCTCGTTGATCGCGAGTATACAACCGAGCTGAACATATCAGAGGCGGATGAGCTTGACTGCTGGCGGCGATATGAGCCAGCGTGGACAAAGGCGCAGTTCGCATAGGAAGGCAGCCCTATACTATACTGGATTGGCCTACGCACGCGATATCCTCACCTATCGCAACTCGCGATAGATCTGCTCACAATACTAGCCAGTAGCTGCCAATGTGAGCGCCTCTTTAGCGAGCTTGGCGATCTATTAGAGCCTCGGAGGCGGAAGATTGGATCTTAACTACTAGCTGCGATACAATGTGTACGGAGTTGGAAGAGGGCAGGTTTTAAGCCTTCTAATAACGCAGAGGATACTCTAAATGAGTCTGAGTTAGCTGCGATCTACGATATATGCAATTGGGAGACAGATCTCTAACTATTTGTATACAAGATTACTCAAAGTTTCACATCAAGAACCATCAAAAAGTCAATCAATTATCAATTAACATGCCTAAAAACCTCTTCAATCAAGTCAATATTAATGTGAACTCGGAGTTTTTTCAATTAGAAACAATTACAGGCTCAAAATTGATTGAATTGATTGTTCCCATCTCTGCTCGTAGTACGAGAGTATATACTTAAAGACTAGAATAATCTCAGCAATAGAACTAAAGCGTCCGCTTTTACCGCGTCCCTTAAGACGCTTTGTAGCAGACTTAAGCGGCTTTAGGACGTCTAAGTACTTAGTAACCACCGCCCAGTCGGCTGCTGTAAGCCCGTCAGACCGCATCCACCGCGGCGCCTTAGGCAGCTTGTTGCCGCGACTCTCAGCGTATGTGTCCTCATCTCGCACTCGTCGTATATGGTGGTTAGCGTAGGCGTTGACAGCAGATTGCAGCTTTACAGCGCGCTCAAAGCACGAGTAGTACGAGTTCTAGCGCGTGACGACAGGCTTAACGGGCTCTAGCACCTTGCGGTCCTCCTCTGGCGCGTTGGCAGGCAGCTTACGGTAAGCGAGCGTCTGAAAACTACTAAAAAGCTCGTACTGTTGTAGTGTTTTAATATAGTTAATAACGCTAAGCAGGACGCTAAGCGGCCCATAGCGCCTCCACTCGCCTATAAACTTAGTCTCATCAGCAAGCTCGCGCTTCTCGTTGTCGTAGGCGTCCTTATCCTAGCCCTAGAGGAGCCTCTGGCCGACGAGATTCAGCGTGTGAGGTCCGCAACGGTAGCGGCGATCAGACGCGCGAAAGCTAAGCTTCTAACTAATTGCCGCGACAGCTAAGTCGTTGTTACTCGCGTTGTTAAGTACAAAGTAGCCTACTGTTTGCGCGTTAATACTGAACAGATCCAGCGTCTTAAGGACGACTTCTGCTATCTTCTGGCCGCTGTGAGCGCCTGTAAGCTGGGGCAGCGCGATAGGAAGGTCCTGGAGGTTGCCACGAACGTCAACGTAGTGTACAACAATACCTAGGTAGCTACGCTTCCCGCCCTTTGTTGTCCAGCCGTCAAAGCTAACGTGTATTTTGCTTAGCGCGTGCGACAGCTCCTTAACAACGCGCGGCTTTAGGTAGTCGTACAAGCGCAGCACGTAGCGCGACACGCTTATAGAGGATGTCCACAGTGCCGCCTCTGCCTCTAGGTTAGCTATGGCCAGCATCGTCTGGAAAGAAGATCTCTTGAATTCGGAGAGTGGGTGGTTGCTGTCCACGAGCCAAGTGACGGCGGCGAGCCTAAAGCGCGTGGTGTTGAAGCTAGAGAGCTCGTTAGCGGTCGCCTGCGCGACTGTGATCTTGCCGTCCTTAAGGACACGGCGCAGGACGCTCCCTTGGCCGACAACGGCGGCTTTGCCAAGCGCTTAGTGTCCATGGCCATGCTTCCGCTCCTCTAAGTGACGCGCTGCTGATGTCAGCGACCGCGTCGCCTCATATACGCCGCCCATGTGCTGGTGCTTGTGGCAGTAACGGCACACGAAAAAGATGCGATCTGGGTCCTTGAGCAGGGCGACGCGCCAGCCATGGCGGTATACCTAGCTTCTCCTCGCCCGCGACGACGCTAGCGGCTTTATAAAACCTGACAAACGACTCCACTCAATGTCGTTAAAGTTGTCCTCAAGGTGGGCGTCGAAGCCACCGTCCTCAGCACCGTCCTCAACTATAGCGGCCTCGCTGGCGTCCTTATCTGGCGCGACGATCGCGGCTTCGGACGCAGCGCTGCGTGATTGCGACTCGAAAGTATCGTCAGATAGGCGCGACTTAATAAGAGCTCGGCGCGGCGAGAGGCGCTGCAACTGCTGGGAGTCTTTAATAACAACGGGCTGACTCTGAGTGCCTCTAGGGGTGGATTTAACGCGTTTTCTTGGTGCAAATGGGTCAGCAGAACCGCGTTTAGGTGCCATAGTAACGACAAGAAGGGTAGGACAAAGATATATAGGATAGAGCATGCTGTGCACGGCGTGAGGTTTCATAGATCGCTTACTAAGCTACGTTTACAACACTAAAAGACTATCACGAGATCGCTCTTACTGCAGAACCAGCAGCCTCACAAGCGGCTAGCTGCTGCCTCCTCCCTGCTCAAGCTGACCAAGCTACTCAAGCCGGCTTCCTTCTCAGCTTGACTTGGCTTGTTAATTACTATAAGGCAGCTTGACTTGAGGGAACAATCAAGCTTCAAGCTGATCAAGTCAAGCGCTTGATCTGGCTCGCTTGTTGGAAAGTCTGGCCTTAAAGAAGATGGACAAGATCAAGAGCTTTATGACCGACCACGAGAACATCCTGGGCGACAATCGGCTTCAAGCTAACGATTGGGATATCCTCGAAAAGGCTGCTCACTTTTTAGAGCCATTCGCATCGGCTACTCTGTACGCAGAGAAAGACAAGTCATCGGGTGCGCAATCGCTTGAGCTGATGGATCTCCTATTAACGTGGTATGAAGAGCAGAAGGTCAGTATCTAGTTCTACTTAATGGGTCCGAATACTCACGTTTAGTAGAACTACTACTCCTTACCTGAGAACCACGATGAACGCATGATTCGAGCCATCGATATGGGTTGGTACGTACTCGACAAATACTACAACAAAACGGGAGAAACACCTGTGTACGCTGCTGCGATACTACTCGATCCGCGCAAGCGAGCCGCCTACCTACACCAGAACTGGCCAGAAGAGTGGGTGGAGCCTGCCATTGAACTCGCCAATACAATCTGGGTGAACGATTTCAAGCCTGATATCAAACCAGATTCTTTTCCAGCTCCAGAGAACGCACCCGGTATCTCGGCTGGCCAGCTAGATAAGCCTGTGAACGTCTTTACCTTATTAAAACAGAAGACGAAGGTGAAGACCATCAGTTTAAAGCCAGATGACAACTTTAGAAGTTTTATTAATGGCCCAGCTATTGATTTGAATGATGGAGTCACTCCTCTCGAGTGGTGGTGTCAATCTGAGCAGCGTCGCAGCTTTCCAGGGCTTAGCCGCATGGCAATGGCTATTCTATCTATCCCCGCAGAATCGTCAGAGCCGGAAAGGACATTCTCTGGGGCCAGAAGGACCTGTTCATGGGACAGATTGCGATTGCGATGCACTACTATCGAGATGATCGAGTGTATCGGCAATTGGATACGACAGAGGCACATTAAGCCGGTCTGGGACAATGGGATGGGTCTACTGATTGAGCCAGAGCTTCAGGAAACTCTCCTCAGTGTTGTGGATGAGGGAACGGGTGGGATAGATTGGTATTAAAGCAAGTAACCACACCAACATGTTTAAATTAATGTTTATTTACTTAACGCGGTATTTATCGCGGTATTCAACGCGGTTCAACACCATAATTAACGTAGTATGGTTTACACGATACTAATATGGTATAGTTTAGAGCGATTCTTAATGTGGTTCAACCGCGATAGTCATGTATGCACCCTGTAAACCTTGGTAAGAGAGGCGTTCGTGTAGAAAAGCGAAGCGCGAACTGTGCTGCAAATGGACACTCACCATGTCAAGGGTGAGGCGAAACGGGCCAAGGTGAACCGAACCTCATCGGATCAAAACTAAGCATGATCCTGTCTTGAGGAAGTACTGGTCAACTTCTCAAGAATGGGCTCCAGGAAACCACCCCAATACCCATCAACACCTTCATCCATACCGTATTGTAATACATTCCCGCAGAACTTTGGTAATTTGAAGATTCCTCGGATCGAATCCGTACTTAACCTCACAAATTATTTGAGGTCCCCGTGAGTTGACCCTAAGATGTGTGCCCTTTCTCTTTAAGCACGGGAATATATTGCCCAAGTTTGAGACGCTCAACATGTCCGCGTAATTGGCTATCCATTGCTGCAAAGTCGCCAATGTGGATAGAATAAGTATTTTCTGGGATCAAACACTATCTCTCTTTGTATGTAGGAGGACGCTCCTCCCGCTGGGGATCCGACGCCGGCTAGAAACGGAGGTGAGAACGTGGAACAAGCGGTAGCGGACGGAGATGGTGGTGTTAGTGGACAAGGAAATGGTGCGAGAGATGGTGCGCATACCTAGGTCAGTTGCTTCCAGGGCATGTGGGCACCATAGGTGGTAGTGCTTGTTGGTGCAATTTCAAATGATTTGAATAATAGAGATGATCAAATCATATTCCATACTTGCGCCCTTGTTTTTCTACGCCAAACCCAAATGATCCTAGTAGATCTAAATTTATATCGTACACGACTTTCCCCATCTAAATCATCAACCCATGAACCTGCTCGCCACTCAACGTAGCCGTAGCAGCCGGTCTCTTCACCGCCGCCTTCTTAGACGTAGGCGCACTCATTCTCCTCGCACCCGCTGTAGGTATATTCCCACTCCCACTTCCTCCTCCACCACTAATGCCATCACCACTCCTCTGCGCCTCGACAGCAACCTCATGTTCGATCTTACTAACCGCCCTCGTAATAGCCATACTATATCCCCCGATCCACTCGCTCCAGCTCTGCTTGCCATCACTATTATCCACTACAATCTCCATATTCGAACTCATGCTCCTTTTTGGCTTGGGCTGAGCGGTGGTGAACTTGTACGCAGGCACCTTTGTAGCCTTGGCGCTAGAATGCGGTGATGAAGGGTTATTCTCAGCAGCAGCGGCGCGTCGTTGTTCGAGGGAAGATCGCGCTACGTTTTGGGCGGCCGAGACACCTGATTTTATGGTCTTGATGTCTTCGAGATTGACGTTTGTGGGGATGGGGATACAGTAGCTGCCTGACAGGGTGACTTGTCGATCTGCTCCACCACCACCGCTGCTGCTGCTTACTCCTGATGCACTCCTATCTATCTCTTCGATACCTTTTGTGTCACCTGATATGGTACGTCTGGTTCGGGAGTGATAATATTCCAAGTCTTGTCTTGCGACTTCTAGTTCGCCTTCGAAACGCACGAGTTCTTCGTCTGCTTCTTCTTCATCTTTGTCGTCGAGTTCCTGCACTCCGGCAGTGCTCTCGTTGGCTGTAGTACTGGGCATGGGAACCGGCGCTGCAGAAGAGGCTTTCCGACCCTTTCCTCGTCGACGAGGCGAGCGACCGGGTCGGATGTCGGGAATAGCACCTACCTTGTAGAGCTCTTCGACTTTAGCTTCCAAGCCTCTGACGCGAGACTTGAGAGCATCCAACTCAGAAGCCGAGGGGTTGTCTGCTGAAGTTTTGCTCGTGGTAGTAGACTTTGCAGTGTCTGCGGATGTGGACGTGGGCTCCTTGTTCAAATTTCTAGATTTCTTTTTCTGTGTCTTTATGCCCGCTGTGGTAACGTCATCTGTACTTGGTGCCGCTGCAACCTTCTTTGTCGATGACACTGGAGCTTTTCCTGGCGATTGTTTTGGTAACATCAATCCGCCTGCTGATCCTCTTCCTTGTTTAGTGTGGCCTGGAGTGGCAGCCTTCTTGGATCGTGCCTGCTTTGCCGGTGTTGCCTGTGTTGCCTGTGTTGCCTGTGTTGCCTGTGTTGCATTGGGTCCTAGTGATGACGGCTTTGATGTCATCGTGACGAGAATACCCCGCTAACTCTTCTCTACAGAAATGGTGTTATACCAACTTAATGCCGGATCTTCTGTGCTACACTCTGTGTCGAAAGTAGGCGTGCGTTTGCTACCTGGGGCGATACCTGGGGCGATAAATGGAGCGATGTGTATTAGAATCTCAGCTCAACTATCGGAAAGAGACGGGCATATGCCTCGTACTACATGAAAAGGAATATGATAGCGTAGGGTGGTCGACGCCAAAGCAAGATATCAAAGTTGGGTAGGCCGAGCACATCTAACGTATGGTGGCGCACGGACCGGGATCGTGCATACGAAACCCTGTCGAAACGCGGCACGTCAATGTCAATCGACTACGAGTTAGCACAATTTGTTGGACTTACAAGCCTATGCTGGTCGCGGATCTCAATGTCGTACATGGCCGTCTCTCATTCTCTCCTTCGTTGGACACTGTCTGGCAGCCCCCCCTTTTGTTCGACCTGTTGCACCTTGTATCCCATATTGTAAACAATCCTACGAATTAATCTTAATACCTCATTTACCGTCATGCGATCTATTCTTTTCGCAGTGCTCGCCGCTCTACCCATAATCAATGCTGCTGTGAACAGTCTCCGCATGAGCACATCAGGCCGCTATAGAAGTACAGCATACGCAGTCTTTGGTTACATAGTATAGTTACGTACATCATGAGCGGGCGTACCATCCCACCTATCCCACCAAGATCCTGCATCCGTTCACTTTCAACTGCGACGCTTCACTGACGCAACACAGACTCATTCTGCATAAACCCAGGCTTAGTTTCACTGTAAAGGCAATGGAAGAAAATGCAACTTTCAGCAAACGACACCCAGTATCAATCTACAGCGCTTCCTCGAAGATCACATCAGCCCGCATACAAGCACATGTTAGAGGCTGGCAAGGTTGTCCGAAACGACATCGGGTGATGGCTTGAGCCAGCTTAGGTCGATACTCATCCCGACCATTCCAACTGGTGGAGGCACAGAGAGATAATGGGGATGGGCGGAGTGCAGGATGTAGCTTGTAGATCAGTGTAGCAGAGTAGGGTTATGGAGGAAAGTAGCCGACTGGCTAGCTTGCACCAAGAACGCTTGTATCACGCCATGTGCTTGCCAGTTAGCAGCTTACCGGTACCGTGACTAACCAGAAATCGCGCGCACCCACTACCGTGTCCGTGCACTCAACGAGCGCGGGGCACCAACCACCCCAAAACTTCAACCCCACATAAGTCCACCCCTTTGAGCCCAATTGATGACGCTATTACAGCAATAGAATGTCTGCCGTCTGGAGAACCTTTTCGCTACAAGGATATAGCAAACCAGTTTGGTGTTAATCACACTACGCTATCGCGAAGGCATTAAGCTGTTCAAGCGTCGCGTACAAGCGAGGGACTCAGCCGACGAAAACTCGACCCACAACAGGTGCGGGAGCTTGTACGATATAGTATCAAGCTTACAAAGCGAGGTGTACCTCATACAAGGCTGCTAGTACAAAACTATGCGTCAACAGTAGCCAAGAAACCTATCAGTGAGAGCTGGGTTACCCGCTTCCTGAAGCGGAACAGCGACCAACATATCTCCAAACGGGCCGTCGGTATGGATCGCAATCGCCACCAAGCTGACTCACGGATTAAACACAGCCTGTATTTTAACCTTTTGCGTACCAAACTTGCTGAATATGATGTCGAGCCTCGTCACACATACAATATGGACGAGAAGGGCTTTCTGATTGGTATCACCAGCCGCTGAAAACGAGTATTCAGCAGACGGATGTGGGAGAGGAGGGAGGTTGGAGTGGCCATCCAAGATGGTAATCGCGAGTGGATTAGCCTTCTGGCTTGTGTGTGTGCAGATGGATCATACTTGCCGCCAAACCTCGTCTTTCAGTCAGCTTCCGGTAATGTACAATCAAGCTGGATAGAGGAAATTAAACCAGGAGAGCACTCCGTACACGTTACTTCATCACAATCGGGCTGGACAAACAACGATATAGGTCTTGCCTGGGTCGAACAGGTGTTTGATCGCTACAGCAAGGTGAAAGCTCGACGGTCTTACCGGCTACTTATCTTTGATGGCCATGGATCTCACATTACCTCAGAGTTTATCGAGTATTGTGATCAACACAAGATACACCTAGCTATATTTCCTCCCCATTCGACGCACACGTTGCAGCCGCTTGATGTGTGCTTGTTCAAGCCTCTCTCACAGGCCTACTCCAACGAGCTGTCCGCTTTTCTTGAGAGGAGCCAGGGGCTGCTTCCTATCAAGAAGGGTGACTTCTTCCCCCTGTTCTGGAAGGCATGGGCAAGCTCCTTTAAAGAAGCGACGATACTCAATTCGTTTGAAGCTACTGGTATATAGACTGGTCAACAAACAAACAGATCTACAGTTTGAATACTTAGACAGGAAATCCCGGACGGAAACTAGCTTGTTTGGGTATTCAAACTGTAGATCTGTTTGTTTGTTGACCAGTCTACTGGTATACCTCCGCTTGAACCCAACGCTATATTCAAAAGGTTCAGCAACGCCAGCCCAGAGGAGCAGGAGTCAAGAGAGTACGATGTGATTGGAGGAAGGTGCTTGCGCGGCGAGACAATGAGCTAGCCTGGTGAGTCGAACGACGTGTCAGCGATAAGCTGTGACTGGCACCATTGGCTTGACTTCCGAATGAGAAAGACCGGTTGCCTGTGGGTGAGGAAGGCTCGGAAAAGACATTTCGGAGTCCACTAGCCTTGAGCTTCATGATAGTGAGTCTCGGGCGTGATTTCGGAGTTGGTTGCGAATGTGCCGGCCATTATGATAATGTCAAGCACTAATAAGGGTGAGGAGATGGTTGAGGTGCAAAAAGACGTAGAGGATCTGAGTGGGAGTGATGGTTATGCTGTCAATGTCGTCAACCAGCACCCATGCCAACGCACTAAGGTAGCGCACCTTAGGCAGCACATCCATACTTCCATTGGCATAGTCAGCTCATCGCACAGACGAGCTGCTCGCGGCTTGCTGCTGCAAGAGATACTCGTGCAATGACGCAACATTCTCAAAGCATCTGGTGAACTGGAGGAGCCATCCAAAATGCCGTTCCATACGCTTCACTGGTACCGGAAAGGCACATGCAGCAGCTCTAATCCGCACATGGGATAGTTGGGACCTGTTCAGTAGGTTGTCGGCGACTTCGGAGGTGGAGTAAGCCGTCGCGAGCGTTCAGCTCGTTCAAGCACCACCTAAGACAGATCAGATGCGGCATCGCTATATGCAATGGTGATCCTCGGTAGCGCCAGACGAACATGGTCTCGCTTGGTGGGCCATGTTGTTGGATAGGTGATGCCAAGCCCGGGTAGACCACAAGGGCTGAGTATCGCGATACTGCAGTCCGAAGATCAAATGTGGGGGACGGGCCGCGCTTGGGCCTTGTTCGCCGAATTGACAGACCTGTCGCTAAACCTCGCTTGCTTCTTTCGGCCGCTACATGACGCCGTTGCGTTCCGTAGAACCTAAAAGAAATTAATGTTACTTCGCGGCGGAACAGCCGTCAGCCAATCATCCATCTTGGGGCACTGGATCGGACCGCAACAAGGCGATCGAACATGTCGGGGATGGCCTGACCGATGGGATGACGGACTACCATTGGGAGACGACACACATCCAGCCATTACCTGTATTGAGAGCGACCTCTGTGAGAGACGGTTGAAAGCGCCGTTGGTCTCCAGTGCAGATGACCAGCTTCCTCTTCACAGCAAACGTCCCTTCCAAAGTCAGAGGCTACTTTCTTACGAGTTAGCTACTACAATTGAGTCTCGAATTCACACGATAGAAAGCAGTGAAGTCGCAAACTTCTATGCCTTTGTCCCTTCACAATCACTCATTCACTGCAAACAGATTCACCCATCTGATGCATTTCCACAAACATGTCTACTAACTGCAAGCTCTGAGCATCTAGTCGCTCGAATCGGTTTCTACCAACTCGCAACCCTCGGTCGAACAGTCATGGACAACTTCCTCAATACGCAACTGCATCCTGCAGACACTTGCAACATCTGCACCGAGCACTTCAACGCAACCCATCAGCCTGTGGCACTTCCCTGCAAGCATATATTTGGTCATGAGTGCATCAAGAAGTGGCTCAAAGGCGGCAGGGGAAACATGAATGCTTGTCCAACTTGCCGTTATGTAGTAGTTCCCAAGCCAAACCCACGGGCATCCTTCGACGCGGCCTCCATTTGGAAAACATTATGCGACCAGCCGCCCGAGCGTCTTCATACCTTCATGATGAAGATATGGTCTGGCTTAGAGATACTCTGGCAGCGACAGCCCAGCGGTGCCTTCACAGTGACTTCCATCCTCGACCAAGCCATCATCCCCGCCCTCATCAACACCGCACACCGTACCAACGCGCCCGACGATCGGCGGCAAGACTCTCTCCTGGATTGTTATAATCTCGTCGCCGCATCTTGGGACTCCTTAGGCCGCCCAGATATAGCGACTGGTCTTGCAATCCCGCTGGTTCGACTTGCGCGTTTAATGGCCAGCGCAGGTTCTGTACTACCGAAATGGCTAACCACGAATCCGCGCGCAAACAAACTGGTATGGCGCGCAAACGCCTGCTTACCTATCGGGGAAGAAGACATATCGTGGCGCTACATCATCGAAGCTTCTCACCAAACCGAGTCTCCCTACTTCCCCTTACTGTACCTCTATACCGTGCTTATCAGCCAGAGTATCGCACATTTTCCTGCGCCAAGGCCGTACCCAACCAAGCGCCATGAGGTCATGAACCTGGTGGTTGAACGTTGTTGTACGAAGATTGGTGGTGGCGGAGCTGCTTGGAAGGGCAAGCCGGGTGATGGGCTCGAGGATGTTTTGGTGGGAGTGTATGACGAACTACGAAGGTATCAACTGGAAAAGGGCAAGATGAGTCTGCGAGGTCACGACAGAGAGGATGCGGTTGTCAAAGGCATATGGGCTCTCGCTGGCTGGGGCGGTGGAAAAGGCAATACGCGCTGATGTCATCATGCGAGTGGGGTCAAGAGGAGAAACATTCGAACAATCTCAATTCCATATGATTTGACACATTAGCGATGTCACAACGAGCTTGGACCAGACATACTTTGTATATATGCGTAAAGCAGACATCTCTACTGTTGAAAGGTGCCTCCATGCCATGACTTTCGGGCGATGGTGATAGGGGGCTGGCCGCCGTTACCGTGTCCGTGCACCCAACGATCGGAGTCAACCAACGATCACTCCGACGCCCTTACAGGCATCACAAAAATGAGGCTATAGAGCTACATACAAGAGTTATTGTCGCAGGCCAAGCGCTGTCGGGAACATGAACCTTATTACTAATAACGCCGTGCGATGACCTCCATATAAGCTGAGCTATGATGCTAGAACAATACAAGACATACACACTCTTCTAACTATTCTGTCTACAATACCCGCACCCAACCGTGCGACAACATCCGTCTAGGCACGGTACCCGCACATACACGGTAGTACTGTAGCTAAGCTAACTGCATACAGTTGGGAGCCGCTTACTCTTCATAAATCACATGTTCTCAAAGGTTGGGAAGGTCGACGAGCGAGACATATCTGTCCGCGACACCTTCACAGACCTGATCATTAGGGCCGTCCCCACCAGCGCGACAAACAGTCGGAATAGTAGCGGTACCGATCTTAGGATTGCTACAAGGATTGTTAGCACACTCTTGTCCCTCGTAACCCCTCCCTTCGCGCATGAATTGTTGATGCACATCATTCTCATCGAAAAGGGTCACATGTTCAGGCTGATAAATCGGAATGGCTCACAGGGTGTTTCCGTGCCTCACGATTAGACCGTTATATTGGCTCTGGAACGCAAAGCTTATACCGCTGTTAGGACCACATGTCAAGAACACGTCGTCTTGGAGCCAAGCAGCACTGGCCGAGCAATCGAAGTCAAGCCAACCGCCCTCGTTGGTGGCCGTGATATGAAAGGAGAGCACACTGTAGTAGTTCCCCTCAGGGCGACGCCCAGTGAACTTAGTGATCTTCCAAGTCCAATCGCCAGTAGTAGTGACTGGACAGTTGTCCTGGCGGGATTCGAGAGGTGCGGCGTTAATGAGACCACCGGCGGTGAACAGGAGGGAAGCGAGAGTAGTAAAACGCATTTTGGTACGTACGGAGGTTGTTGGTGAGAAAAACGGATGCGATGGAACGACTGTGTAGATGATGGATTGATTGACTGCTAGGTGAGGAAGCTGTTGTCTGATGGAGATTAACGAAGGTACTTTTCCACCTTTCTTATATCCATCGCATTTCAGACTAGACGTAAGTCCATGCACGAGGAGCTCCTCACATTCGCGTCACGACTGTCATAAGCTTCAACGAGAAAAGCCCTTCCATCGCCTGGGTATACTTCACCCCGCCTTCGACGCAGGAACATGGAAACAGAGATCGCCGTACTGATTTCCCCGCGGAACCCATCATTGCCCTATCTGGCGTTCGGGAGACACTTCTCACTGACGAAGCAAAAGCAACGTGCTTCCGGGGGTATCCGGCAGAAGAAACGCCGAATGCTTCATAATGCTGAACCAGCATTTTTGCCAACTAAACACAATAGCAAGGAGAATCGAAAGAAGAAAGAATATGTGCTGACGGCTATGATTGGCTTCGAGATACGTTTACAAATACAAAGTCCAGATATGACTTGCGATGCGGAGGCACCGTTCTTTGCGCTAGACGTGACCGAGAGGCCTCGCTACTGTAGATAAACAGTCGTAACTATCAGTAAGACTTTTTCAGAAACATGTTTCGAAAAGTCCGTGTGTTGAGATGGCGTCTTGTTACTCGTACCCTCTACTACATTGCGCCTATTGATACAGTGCATGCAATGCCAGTATCATGCCAGGCCGCCACTAGACAAATATCTAAGTATCTTAGAGATGGATGCATTAGGTCAGCTAGATGACATCGGAAAAGAAAAGCTTATACCGTGAAAGCTTGTTGAGGCCAAGTGCAAAGGGGTTAACGAACATGTAGCTTGCATTGGCCGCGAAAATTATACCTGCTAGACTAAGATACCGGTAGTGCGGCAGGTATTTTGCAAACCACCCATAGCAGTTCTTTGTCGCACTCGACCCGGTTAACGACACCGACGTCCACGAATCAAACGTGCGCCAGCTCTAACCTGAAAACTCATCTATAATGGCGCATCCGTCACGCCTTTGCGTTTGCAAGACCAGTAACTGGTCAGGGGCGCTAATGCCCATCCATATCGACGACTGCGTGAGCTTGTCCCCGACCCACCTGTGATACAATCTGGAATTAAGCTGAGGAGAGGCTGTCATCTCGCGTTGGGTTGGGCTTGTGCGCCATTGCGTCGTAGGCAGTGAACAACCTTGTTGACGCGAAATCATTGTATAATAAGGGAGATGACGTCTCTACCATGAACCCCTCGCCGGATGGTCCACTAATGAACACCATGACGTCATCGCCGTATTTCCAACTCAATGGGTCACTTTGATCTTCGTACTATGGTATCAGGCATAACTAGTGTAGGTGGAGACTGTCGCGTGGCGGCTTACAAGGTGTTGAACACAAACCATTACAGACATTACCGCCAATGGTGGGCCACGCGCTTCTGTCCCCGTTTGTAATTTTGACAGTTACGAGCACACAGTCCAGTTCTGCCAGATTGTTATCAAACGGGATCTTCGAGCCATCTTTATATTGTTTGAAGTAGCCGAGCTTTGGCTTATTATTCACAAGGACATTGCACCGCAGTGGTAACGAAGCGTTCGTATGCTTGTGAGCCAACACCTGATCGCCGAAATTCCTTCGGCGGCTGTGGCGAGGTCTAGACTTCCATCCATGGCGATTAGCTAGAACTACATTTGAGACGAAGCATGTGAGAATTTGATTAGAGTTAGGGGAGTGCCGGCTCGTGTGACAAAGTTTGGTAGAGAAGCGCACACATGCCCCAACAGCCACTAGAAGCTGCGGAAGCTGCCGAGATAACGTGAGCATCGTTCGACCCAAGAGTGTGAGAGGCATCACGGACATTTTTTTCGTCACTGCGGTTAAGAACGATGCGACTTCCTGTGGCCTAAAGGACAGAGATGTACTTCATGATTAGTTCTACCGATGGGAACCATGAAGGGATATAAACCGCGAAGATTTCCTATTAGAAGAAACTCCATCATCATACAGCTTCTTGAGTACATTGTTGCTTCCCGCCAATCTTGGTACAGGAAGCACGGTTGCTTATGTTATCTTCTACTATGGGCACCACGTCAACGAGCATGAACGAGCTGTGGCATATTGTTGCTGTCACCTCCAACAAATTGCGCGTCACCTCAAGTCAGACACAAGATGACCTACGGCGTTTGGCCCTCCTCTGCAACACCCTCGATCAAAACATGTTGCTGCTACATTCAATGATGGCTGTGTCAATGATCCACGACAGCAAAGAAGAGGCCCTGCCAGGAGACGAGCTTTACGCTTCTCTGAACGAGTCTGAAGGCTCTGACGTTTACGAAGACGTTGATGTCACCTACGGTGTTGATTCTCTAGTTGGCAAGGAGAAGCCCCAGTCGCAGGAAACAAATTATGGTTGAGTTTCACTACACACCTGCGTAAATATAAGCATATCACTAACTTTATTCTATCAGGATCTGTGAACCCTCTGGTATTGGGTTGCGACGATAGATTTGACGGAATGTGTCGAGATATGTCGGGACTACGGTTCCTTGACAGTCGCGGGTCGATACACGATCCTCATTCAGGTGGTCGGGTCAGAACGGATACGTATAGAGCGACAGAAAGCAGAAAGGGTGACTGCTGTGATCGGCAGAAGGAAACGGGGAGAACAATGGAAGATCAAGAGGCTGTTGAAAAAGAGCTGGACTGTGGCCGACACTCGATCAACTTCTGAAACGAAGTGTTTTGTTGGAGCAGTAGAAGATTGTGAGGATAGCAAAATTAACACATGGAACAGCTATATGAGTACCCAAGTGAAAGAGTGGATTCTCTGACCAAACCTTCCCACGCAATAGACCATCCTACCTTCAGCAGCATGGAGTGGAACATTACACACAGGTGACACCAGTATGCTACGAGTATATTCAAACATGTCGATCTAGACCATTGAGGGCGGCCCCTTTTCGATTGAGATATTGTAGCAGTAATCTCTGCGCGTAGCCTGCTACCGTGTCCGTGCTGTAAGGGTGCGATGGGTTGACCATAAGTGCAAGGTATAACAGTAATGAATTCGATAGAGAAGCTACACTACGCTTGCGCTGAGTCTATGTATCACGTAGTGCTAGGTTCGAGAAACTTCTAAGGGTCCGTGGAGCGCCGATGAAGCCCCGACAACGCTCCGAGGGTTGCAGCCTATCCCAACCAGCTATAACGAAGGCCACAGGCCAAGTACTACTAACCAAGGCTTCAGCCTCTTACACCGAGCATCAACCTCGCATACTCTGTGATAACCAGCAGGCGACAGGCCTGATCCAGAAGGGCAGACCACAAACGTCATCAAAGCTAAAGCACGTCAACATCCATAGCCTATGGCTGAGGCAGGTCTACAGAGACGGTATCGTTACAGTTCAATGGGTTCCAACGACTGAAATGCTTTCGGATGGCTTCACCAAACCACTCTCAGCAGGAAAGCACTCTCAATTCGTACGTCATTTAGGCCTGGTTGATATCTCATCGCGGATTGATCCAGCGCATCGACACGAAGAGGCAAACTCTGATGACAATCAGACCTCATCTGAGACTGAGTGAGATCTGAGGGGGTGTGTCGCAGGCCAAGCGCTGTCGGGAACATGAACCTTATTATTAATAACGCCGTGCGATCACCTCCATATAAGCTGAGCTAGGGTGCTACAAACAATACAACACATACACTCTCTCCTTATTATTCTGTCCACAACATCCGCACCCAACCGTGCGACATAGTGTAAGGGGCTACGCTCAGGGAGCTATCGCACAGGTATATTGTAGTTGTATTCGATAGAGATCTAGGCTAGGCTACGTAGCGATCTATATACAGTACTAAGCCAAAAGTCTGTTCGCGCTAAACGCACGGGCCCAAGAACAACATGAGATCACAAGACGGGTATCTTCTGCAACACCACACAACTCCATCAATATGACGTCTTTTGGCACTGAAATTTCGGGCAATCGAATGCCTGGAGGTGAATTATCAGAAGCGCAACGTGTATATATCTTAGCCCAGGTTGACGCTGGTCTATCGACGCGCGAAATCAGTGAGACACTCGGTTGTACACAACGCGCTGTACAGAAGATTATCGCGCGATGGAAATCGACTGCCTACCACACCAAGAACGATCGTATGGGCCGCCCACCTATTTTAACTAGTAGAGATCATCGTCGGCTTCTTATCATCGTAAAGAAAGATCCTACAATCGAGTACAGCGCTCTCCGTACAGCCGCGGGCCTTGACGGTGATGGGACGACACCACCAGTTTCATTTCGAACTATCGCCCGCGCACTTGCAAGTACAAACTACTCCAAGTACAGAGCCGCCCGGAGGCCTTAAATCAACGCAACTACTGCCAAACTTCGCCGTGAATGGGCTCTACAATGGGCTAGTTTCGACTGGGATCGTACTACTCTAAAGTTCAGCGATGAGTGCAGCATTGCCCGCGGATCTGGCCGCAATCCTTGCTGGGTTTGGCGTTTACCAGCGAACAAATGGAGGCATGAGATGGTAGAGGAGAAGGAGACTAGCCAGCAGCCAGCTCGCATGGTTTGGGCCTCAATTTGGATGACTCCAGAGGGTAGAATTGGGCGTAGTCCTCTAGTAATCATGACCCGCGACGCATCAGCAAAGCGCAACGGGTATACAAGCCTCAGCTACACTAGGGCTCTCGAGGAAGGACTCCGCGATTACTACAGACCAGGCGAGTTGTTTATGCAGGATAACGCACCAATACACACTGCCTATCACTCGAGGGAGTGGTTAGAGCTTCATGGTGTTCATACTATCGATTGGCCACCATACTCACCCGACCTCAACCCAATAGTACACTTGTGGTGGAGTCTTAAAAAGGAGCTCCATAAGCGCAAACCTCATCTCGATCATATGGGAGGCTCAGAAAGTGAGTGGGCTGAGTTTGAGATGGGCTTGAAGGAGGCGTGGGCTGTTATACCCGAAAAACTGGTGCGCAGCCTCATTACGTCTATGCCGCGACGTATTAATGCAGTTCTCCAAGCAAGAGGGTACCAGACACGATATTGAGGCAATTACTATCATTTCTGTCGTTTCAGAATTTTATTTGGAGCTCTTTTGTTAGAGTTGCGTTGAGTTGAAATCTATGAGATTTTCTGAGTTCGTGGCCCGTGCGTTTAGCGCGAACAGACTTTTGGCGAGGCACTGTATGACCATGGCCATCAAGCCCTCAATGGCGTTTTCAGCCAATCACCTGCGGTAGTGGGAGACACCCATGCGCTTTCACCTCGATCCTACTTCGGCGCCAAACAGCAACAACAACAATAGACCCGCGTCGACTAGCACGCAACGCGTACGCGTTTCTTCTGTCAACAAGCCGCTGCTATCTACTAAGAACGCGTATTATATTGCTGATATCTCTCTTCCTTGCTTTCTACTGCTTGCCGCTACTACTGCAGTTACTGTACAGTCCCTAACTATGGATTTGTTTACTTTCTATGCGCCCTCTAGCGTACTGCTGTGCAAGCCATGCGGCTATGCTGTTCCGCCTACTACTCTTGCCACCCACATTAGAGTTCACCACCTTAACGATGCGCGTTATGCTGCTATTAATTCCTTACTACCCTCTCCATTACGAAAGCCAGCTGACCTGCTCGCAAACTATCTCCTTGACCAATACCACCTCCTTAATCCAGCAACTACCACTATTCCTATGCCACTAGCAACAGATTCGCCAATCCCAGAGCTTAGACTCTATCGCGGCTACCAGTGTACTTGCTGCAAGTTTATACGGTTACGAACTAAGTTAGCGCTAAAACAGATGAGCACACACTTTAACTAACATCGACTGCTGCCACGGAAGGGGGGGAGACCCTCAAGAATAGCAGACATACCAGAAGAAGACAAAGGGCCTATATTTCAAGAGGTCTACTGCCAACGCTTCTTCGTTACTGGCGCGCAGAGCTCTTTCTTTTTAGTAAAGGTCCCAGATTAAGTGCAAGAGCTGGTGAAGAGTAGACCAAGAGGACATGCCGACGTCTACCGAGCCTTGATTGACGAGCAGCTCACGGCAGGGAACCACGAGCAAGACGCCAGAGCGCAGGTCTACAGCAGTCAGGTCTCGAAGACTGAAGTATCACCGTGGCTTGAGATGACTAGGTGGCCGCGCTATTTCAACGGCCTGAACATGGCTGACGTCGCGCCGCTGGCATATGTAGCTAACCCGATCACCGAGCCCGCTCTTGTCGTCATTGGAGAGAGTTTCGAGCGCCTTATTGAGCACGCACATCAGTCTATCCGCGAGGACAAAATCAGCGTTTTTGACCAGGCACAAATTAACAGCTTCATTGCTGGCCGTTCTGGGAAGCACGATCGTATGCTCATGGTGAAGCTTGGGAAGAGCACATTCCGCGCGTACAAGGGTCTCTGGAAGCGCCTTCTCTGCTTTGTGTATCGAACAAGCCAGCCAACGCAGAGCATTTCCTTGCCGCACAGGCTTACCAACGCCCAGCTATTTCACCTTGATCGGGCCCTTTGCCTGGTACAAGAGCTCTTGTCCCTCCAGCGTCTACAAGAAAGCGAATCATCGCCCACAGAAGGAGATAGGGCGGGAGAAGTAGTCTGCGACCTTGATAGAGCATCTCTGCAACTATGCATCGCTCTACTTGAACACACGCTTAACGGCGACCACTTTGAGAGCGTGGTGTTAAGCTTTCTTGCTGTCCTAGGCATCGACGAGAACCCTGGTGGCGTCTTTCGTGGCCCACTCAGCTATTCGCCTGATCTCTCCAAGTTTATCAAAATGGCGCAGATGCTTGTTGTACAGCGATCAGTAGTGGCTGCAGAAGAGGGCGAGGTCGAACACCCGTCAGAAATTCTAGATGAGATGAGGGAGCGCTTCATGGTTCGAGGGTCTCGGTCAGCCTTTGACTGGGCGTGCCGCTTGCGATCGTACGCGAAAAAGGTAGTCAGCAACACGACGTCGCTTGGCTACATCGCCTGGTCAGAGGACGGAAGCTCAGTCACGTACAAGGACACAGGCTTTAGCATGGACGCGCTTCGCAAATTTATTGCTGTTCAGGTCGATAGAGCCCAGCAAGAGCTAGAAGACTTGCTCCTTCTCCATCCTGACGAGGCTCGCGACGATGTAGTGCCACAAGTCCTGCTCTATCGCCTCCAAGACAACCACAGCAACGAGAAGAAGGGCTGGAACCTCCTAAAGGATCAGCGGAACGCGGACGAGCTTAAGCAGGGCGGCGATAGATGGCTGCTTGATAGAGTACTTGAGAACGACTGGCTGAGGGACGAGATGCTTGCTATGAGCCCAGAATCGCAGCTTCGGTGGAAGAAGAAGGCGGTGCAGACGTACTTTGAGAAGGTGGACCAGTTCCTCGAGCGGCTACTCCTACTCATCCACATGACAGGTGGGCAGCCGCCGCGCGGCACGGAGCTGATAGGACTGCAGCATAGCAACACTGCGCAGGGACAGCACCGTGGTGTCTTCATTGAAGAAGGCTTGGTTAGCACAGTCGCCTCCTACCACAAGGGCTACAACATCACTGGGTCTACGAAGATTATCCACCGATACCTACCGAAAGAAGTGAGCGAGCTGCTCGTGTACTATCTCTGGCTCGTTCTGCCATTCTGGCAGCAGCTTGATATTCTAGTCTTTAAGCGTAAGGATCCGCCTTCTAGAGCTACATAGAGTTACATGGCTAAACCCGGCCGCCCCTCACCGGCTTTTCTCGCATTCTGATTCGCTCGCTTGATCGAAACAGCGAGTCGCATCAGAGTTGAGCAGCGCATCGCATCAGAATGGAGCTGCCCATCGCATCAGAGTTGAGCAGCGCATCGCATCAGAATGGAGCTGCCCATCGCATCAGAGTTGAGCAGCGCGTCGCAGTCCGTCGCATCAGGCAGTGGAGCGGCGCATCGCATCAGACAGTGCGTCGCATCAGACAGTGGATACGGAGGAGATGAGAGTGGAGGTCAGAGTGGAGGTGAGAGGAAAGGTGAGAGTGGAGGTGAAGCGAGGGAAGAGCGGAGAAAGAGCGGAAGAAGAGCGCGGGAGCGGGAGTGGGGATGCGGAGGAGACGGGAGTGGGGATGCGGAGGAGATGAGAGTGGAAGTAAGAGCGAGGTGAGAGTGGAGGTGAGAGTGGAGGCGAAGCAAGGGAAGAGGAATGTAAGGGGCAAGACCCTGAGGGTAGATGCAAGAAAGTATCAGATGAATTCGATGGCGATCCATCTGGGGTGCCGTAAGGGCTTATATACGTGGGTGGCAACGGTGTGATAACAGGGTGGCAACAGGGTGGCAATGCCTTGAGTGGCAACGCCTTGAGTGGCAACGCCTTGGTGGCAACGCTGTCTTCCTGTCGAATGCACCGAGGTCCTAGGCCGAGGCTCCACATGGGTCTATCCCATCACAGAAGGAGAACGCAAAGAGGGTCTGGAGGAGGAGAAGAGGACTTCGGCAAGTCGAGGAACGAGGTGGAAGAGATGACGCGGAAGCACACTAAGTTCCAGAAGGAGAAGAAGAAGAAGAAGAAGAAGAAGAAGAAGAAGTACGAAACTCGGACAGAGAAGAGCGAGCAGTAAGATCAGGCAAAGATATCGCAAAAGACAAAGGGTGGACATGTCACGTAACTCAACCTCGCTCACTATCGAGCAAAGATGCCAACAATCAAGTCAATCAATCAATTTGCTTGATCACGGACCCACTTATGGTGCGTGCATGGTGTCACGGACCACAGCTGGGTCTGGGATCAAGCAAATTGATTGATTGACTTGATTGTTGGCATCTCTGCTATCGAGGAACTGCCGCGAATCACTATATCAACAACCGCGCACTACCTACACGGAGGTTTCGAGCTTACGGAATAGTCAAAAGCCTCCTATTTGCGATAGGAGGCGAGGCTGTGGCGCTGCAGCCGCCGAAGCCTCAGGCCTCACTCAGGCTTCCTCAGCTCAGTTCTGAAGATATCAGAGCCCGGGATCTCAGTTAGGGCTAGCCAAGTCAGGAAATTGGCCTCTGATTCTGAAGAACACTATCAAAATTGCGATATCTGAGCCAAAATTGCGTCGGTCGCGAACGTGAGCTTCTGGTGACTGCAGCTTCACAACTACACGTCCTTTTGAAAACTCGAGGCCGCGATTCAATTCACCCTGTCTGTTTTGCCTATCGTACAAGCTGGAAGTATCCGTGTAGGTAGTGCGCAGCAGTTCGCGTCGAGGTTCGCAACGTTCTTCGACGGTTTGTATAATTTCTAAGCGCGGCGGGGTCACGTGAGGGTATGTATAGGAGTAGCAACTACCGCGCTCCTTCGCTGAACCTTGTATTTGAGGAGTCGCAGTTCGAAGCGTACCTAGGTAGATTAGTGCGCTACGATGTTATGGTGCAGAGTATCACTGTATTACTGACGAGTTACGAGCGAGATTCTTTTTAAAGGGAGTTGCACAGGACGCCGCGGCCCGCGCGAAAGGAGATGTCTTCTCTCAGCTCTACCCTGGAGGTTTTGCAAAGGAAGCTGCACAGAACGCTGCGCGACACTAATACCGACGCAACTGCTCTCCAAAACTTGCGCACCAGTACTGGAAGAAAGATCCGACTGTCGCAAAGAGGGCAAGACGCCGTTGATTCCTCCCACACACATGCTACGCAACGATATACAGAAAAGAGAGCAAGACGCGAAGCTCATGCTCTTCGACTAGAGCGTGCTAGACTCGGTTAGCAAGTGGCTCACGCTTTCGCGGCAGCACAGTCTATTCGCACACACCGGAAAGACCTATTGCGCCACCAGACTTCTGGCATCAGCTGAAGCGACATCCTGAAGGCAAGGGATTCCGGCATGCTGCAGACGCCGAACTTGCATCGCTCGAAGAGAAGAAAACGTTTGAACTAGTGGACCATCCAGATGGCAAGCAAGTACTACCACTCAAATGGGTGTTCACATACAAGTTTGACGACGCTGGCTACCTCGTTCGTCACAAAGCGCGGATCTGCGTTAGAGGCGATCTACAACATCAGGTCACCGATGACATATATGCAGCAACTGGCGCATATCGCAGCTTTCGTATCCTAATGGCTCTTGTCTGCGCATTCGGGCTTCTTTGTCATCAAATCGACTTCAAGAATGCCTTCATCAATGCAGACATGGACGAGGAGATATACACCACTTGTCCACCTGGGTACCGCCAGTCAGGGAAAGTCTGGAAGCTGCGAAAGGCGCTGTATGGCCTGCGCAAATCACCAAAACTCTGGTTCAACGAACTCGTTTCGTTCCTCGAGGGTCTGGGATTTAATCATTGCCCAGATGAGCCATGTATACTCATCAGCAACCAAACCGGCCTCATCCTATTTCTCTATGTAGATGATATGCTTGTCGTTGCACAACCGGAAAGTATCCACTTAATCAACGATTTTAAGCTAAAACTGAACAGCAGATACGGGATCAAGGATTTGAGCGAGGCAATCTCCTTCCTCAACATCAGGATCCTCCGCAACACCAGAGACAAGAAGCTCTGGATCAGCCAACACGGGTACATTGAGAAGATCTGTACCAAGTTCGGCATAGACGACTCTGGAAGAACGGCTACAACGCCTCTCCTCTCGTCATATCGTCCTCAGCAATACGAAGGGCAAGCTACACTTCATCAGATCACAGAGATGCAAGAAAAGGTAGGCTCGATCCTGTACGCAGCAGTCGTATCACGACCCGATGTGTCTTTTGCAGCCAGCCAGTTAAGTCAGTTCACTATGAACCCTTCACCAGAGCACCTGCGTTACGCGAACCGAGTTCTCGCATATCTCCAGGCCACGAAGTACTATGCCATCGAGTTCTTGGGCTCAGTGGAAAATACCACTGAAGTAGAGACACGCGATGAAGAGGTACTTCAGCTGTCAAGCGACGCATCGTTCGCGGATGATCCAGAGACTCGAAGATCCACGCAGGGCTATCTCATGAAGCTGTTCAAGGGACCGATTATGTGGCAGTCGTCTAAACAGAAGACTGTAACCACGTCAACAACTGAAGCTGAGCTACTCTCGCTGTCACACACAGCGAAGGAGACAATAGGTCTATACCGGCTGTTCAAGCAGATACAGTTCGATCCCGAGCATCAACCTCGCATACTCTGTGATAACCAGCAGACGACAGGCCTGATCCAGAAGGACAGACCACAAACGTCATCAAAGCTAAAGCACGTCGACATCCATAGCCTATGGCTGAGGCAGGTCTACAGAGACGGCAAAGTCACAGTTCAATGGGTTCCAACGACTGAAATGCTTTCGGATGGCTTCACCAAACCACTCTCAGCAGAAAAGCACTCTCAATTCGTACGTCATTTAGGCCTGGTTGATATCTCATCGCGGATTGATCCAGCGCATCGACACGAAGAGGCAAACTCTGATGACAATCAGACCTCATCTGAGACTAAGTGAGATCTGAGGGGGTGTGTCGCAGGCCAAGCGCTGTCGGGAACATGAACCTTATTACTAATAACGCCGTGCGATGACCTCTATATAAGCTGAGCTATGATGCTAGAACAATACAAGACATACACACTTCATAATTTCTCGTACTTGCAACACCGCACCCAACCGTGCGACATAGTTCCTATCAACATCATCATCAATATCTCCATCAGTAACCTGTTTTGATATATCCATTGCTACAATGGCATCGCAAAGCCCTAAGAATTCTCAACAGGACTGATGGCCGGTCGAGTAAGCGACGCCGGAAGCCCTGGGGCAAGTTTCAAAGCAATTCTCTACCACCTTCGTCGCAACGGACGGATGTTCCTCACGATGACTCTGAAAGATTATCAGAGCTCGACTCGGCAGACGTCCATTACCCTACAGACCTCCAGCATACCAACGACGACAGTTCAGAGGTCCTACAGGATGTTCTAACCGTATCTCAAACCCCGCTCAACTACTCTTAGGTTCGCTGGGAGGATCCAGGCCTTGCCGGGATGGTTGGACCATCCCGTCAGTTCAAGACGCGCGCACGGTGGTGGAAATACGGCGTACCGCTTGAGAAAATCGTGAGCTCGAAGGATGGCAGGGAGAAGAGAGGACGACGATTATCTCCCTTCTCTCTTTGGGTTCGTTGACGACGACTATGGACCTCTCTTTGAAGAGTCGCTCGCGGACAGTAGTAGTAGGAATGGAGAGTAGATAGTACTACTTCAATCCATCAGTTTGCTCCATCATAGACTCTCGAATAGCAAATTTTATATCTACTATAAGAATAAGTGTTGTTTGAAACACTTAGGCGTTTCACTACCCTGATTAGTAATAACTTTAAAATGTATGGAGTCTCCATGGAGGTATGGAAATAGAGGTGGAGTCTCCACCTCCCTCCATACCGATCCCTGGGTGCAGCGTCATGGCAGCGTTTTCGTCTGGCCTTAGAGGTCTGGAGCCACACAGAAGAGCGGACCAGCTATCTGTTAGAGGAAAATGAGAACATTGTGAAGATTGAGCTCAAGGTCGCAGAGATAGAAGATCTGCCGCGCGAGAGTGACTGTGAGTGAAATTATTAGGGTGAAAGGGTTGGTAACGAGCCTACGTATTCATAGTATGTAGATCTCCCACCTTTTATTATTGGGTTTTGCCAATTCGAGCGTGGCTTCTTAAAACTATGTTACCATACAGCCTCCAACATACGCACCTACGGCCTCCCTTCCTCCGCGTCTTCGAGTGCGGCTGTAGGTACCTCAAACTTCTTGCGACCCCTTGCAAACCAATCTACCATTGCAATGACTAGAAATCCAATAAGAATCGGTGGCGCATAGTTCATAGTTAAGCTTGTCACCGGTCTGGATGCTGGGAACGAAACAAAGATAATAACGTATATCAAGTAGACAATGGCGCAAAGCTTGACCGGAATGCTCCATCTGCCTAATTGAAAGGGCCCGTACTTCGGATGTCTACCGGCAAGCTGACGAGCCGTGAAGAGCGTGATAGGGACGAGGTATGATACGTATAGCGCGATGGTGGGTAGGGAGACGAGCGAATTGAAGGCGGCTGCCGAACCGAGATTGATCAGCGACAGGAGGCAACAAATGAGGCCGACTAGGAACAGTGCGGGTATTGGCACTTGGAGTGTCGGATGGATCTATAGCTTTGTCAGTTGAGTTAATCGCTTTGAGCGTGGGTAAGACTCACGTAGGTGAAATGCTGGTGGAAAGGAAGACCCTTGTCGGATGCGAATCGCCAGACTAATCGAGCTACGGAGGCAACAATGTTGAAGTTGCCAACCATGAGTTGGAGCCCCATCAAAATCGTCATTGCCGTTGATGCTGTCTTGGACCCTGTGCTATTGCAGTATGTCAGTGCCGAACCTGTATCGCCTCCCAGATGGCGTCACTTACGCAGAGTAGAAGACCTCCGTAATCGGCAAGATTGAATTTGCGACGGCCTCTTCATCTCCAATGCAGAACATTAAGCAAATGCAAAAGGCGATCATCATAATTGCGTTCAAAGAAGTCGCTAAGATCATAGCTTTGGGTACCCGCTTACGAGGTTCTTTGGTCTCCTCGACTGTGGACTATATTAGCATTGGCATTGGAGCTTGAGCTGAGTTGTGCAACTTACTCATGTGTAGAACACCATCAAAACTACTGATAGGGTATGCTACAGCAAGCATGCCAATAGAGAATGCGACACCAGGGTTGGTCCAGCCAGCATCTGTGTGCAAGGTCATGAAGACGTACTCGGGCGTACTGCGCTTCGCAAGCGTACAGAGTGTCGCAATGATAGCAACAAAGAAGACTACGTGGAAGATGCCACCGATTGTTTCCAAATAATTGATGATCTTTCGCAAGTAAAGGTTGAGAACCAGCGGAACGATGAGGAAAGCGATCAGGAATACCGTCGAGTGCCAGGCCTTAGGCTCGTAATTTGGACTGTTGAAGATGATCAAGCCGGATAAAGTATTGGACATGAAGGAGAAGGCGCCGGCGCAGCTGCAAATCCAAGCAATGACTGTGATCCAACCTATGCCAATTATTAGCTCTGACCATTTGAGGAGCAGCAATTCGAAGTGGTCGTACCCTGTATGAACCCCCAGAATTCAGGAGCGAATGGAGCGAAGCGCGCCGACCATCTGTACTGTGCACCTACAGTGGGATCCCTATGGCAGAGTCAGCGACCTCGAAAAGTACGACAATTAAAAGCTCAGTTACATGGAGGCCATCTCTCCCAAAGCTGCAGCAACAAGGGTAGAGCCAATGCCAGCGATCATAGATCCCCAGACGAGCGCGGCAGGACCACCATTCAGCCATGCAAGTTGGAATGAGAGGCCAACAGCCTCCCATGCTACTTGGAGTGTGAACCCAAAGTTGTTGATGGCGAGTTGGTTGATATAGCGCTGGAACAGCAGTCAGATGGCCGATCTCGAGTAACAGATCAGTGGGACTTACCTGGAATCCGCCGCCACTTGAGGAACCAGAGGAGAGGGTGTCATGTTTGGATTTGTTCATCTTCTCGTGTAGTCCATCGTGGTAATCTGGAACAGTTGTCGTGACAAGTGCCGCATCTTTGTCCATATTGAGGGAACGAGGAGGAGGATGCGGAAATGCGTCGTGGTCGTGGGAAACCGTCAAAGAGCGAAGCATTGTAAGTGATCACGAATTTTCACTGGATATGGGGCTCGGAGGTTTTATTCCGGAGCTGACCACAGACGACATGTAGAGCCGACTTCTTGTTAAGCAACCTAGATCCTGAGATCTACGAAGCGAAACGCGGTATACTTCTTGTTTACGTGCCGTGTCCCGGGGGAGGGACGAGCCCCCACTCCTAGCTCCCCTGGCGGACTTCAGGATTCCAACTTGAATCATGTAGTCAAGCTCCAGACGCACTGCAGACCCCGCCAGTCGCAAAGGAGGCAGTGGAGCTTGCAGGATGCCCACGCCGCAAGCCTGCATTGACGCGAGGTGTCTGGAACAGTTCGTTGGGTTTCGAAGCTGCATTCGAATGTCACTCTTGAGGTGCATTGACAGGAGGAGTTCCTTGCTTAAGATCGCCTCTGGACGGCCCCCATCTTTTCTCCCTTGCAGCATATGGATTGCTACCATCGAGGCTAGAAAGATGCAATCTAGTAGTGAAGGAGATAGCAGAGTACTAATCGAAGGATTGGCGCGTCTGCGCGCGCGGCACGGTAGCTTGCCCGTCGCCACGCAGACTATTTTATTTAATGAAGGTGTCACTAGCTGCGGTTCGCAGAGTTTCTTGTCTTCTTTTAATCTAGCGCGGCGTGAAAGAAGCATGGCCGTGCAGGTGGGGGAACAGCAACGGCACGGGCCCGGCCCTCTATGGGAACTAAGTCCGGCCCTTCGAGCCTGTAACCTTGTTGAGGTCTTGGCGCACTATCACCGCTCTTCGGCCATCGCTCCAATCATCACTCCACTACTTTTATCGGCCTCACTTCAGGCCGTGCGCGGCGTCGGGAACAGAGCCGCCCGTTTACCTATTTATGCACATCAAGGTACTCTTAGACGATGTGACAAGCCTTGGCATTAATTTTCGCCATCACACCCTGGTAGACTATGTAGCTAGGCATCTGTGGCCTTGCTACAGTGCTGACCGAAATTGGTTTCCGGCTCTTGCATATTGTTTGTTCGTAGCGCACCATCACACCTCAGGGCGCTTACCAGATATGTCCTAGCTCTATACAGAGTCTCCGTTGTATTCAACCATAATTATTGGATGATAGATCCTACAGCTCATGCTAGTGCTAACGGCAGCCAATCGAAGAGAGAATTAGTCGTCAAGACCGGCCGTTAGAATCGTTGATGACCGGTACCCTGCACGGCGCTAGCACCTGTCAGGTAAGTTCCTTGGGCAACGACCGTGCGCCGTGAACAGACGATGTGCGCGAACCGGAAACCGATTTCGGTCAGCACTGTAGAAGCTTTGTATCGTCCAAAACACGTATGGTGAGGCCATATCCTTAGCATAGGAGCATGTACTATACGCCTCGGTTGATAGACCTGTTTCAGCCATCACTGGGTTGGAAGAAATGAGGAGAGATGAGGCCGCAAGAGATGATCCCGCAAGTGACACGGCATGCCGCCATGTCCCACACTAACGTCTCTTGAAGTACAGCTTTTGTGAATCCTTCCGACTCGATGATCGAAGCCTGCACAGGGTCTGAGCAATACCCTTTCCTACCAACTGTGCCTCACACTCGCGTATGAGGCCCCTAGGAGCGGCGGTGACTCTCTTATCATAGCCAATTGTTTTATGCGAACAGGGTACTGCCCGCCAACTTGAATGTTAGTTCTCAGCAAAAAGGGGTTCGCTTTTGCTGTACCTGCACCCCGAATCAACCCAGTGAGCTGGTCGTTGAGGAAGAACATTTAGTATGAGTGATCTTAAACGCCAGCATTTCTATCGTGCCAACTCCATCACTACTTCGTCGCTTTATCATGGCCGGTACTATTCAGCCCATAGCTGCACTCACGGCCGAAGACCATGGCCCAATCAACACGATCGTCTCTATCGTTCTTCCAGTTACAAGTATTCTCATCGCAACTGTCCGCATGGCAATGCGGCGGCAAAAGTTCCATCAGTTCGAACCTGATGATATCGTATTTGGTGTAGGACTCGTATGACTCTACATTTCAACCTTCCGTATGCACTTTACTAATAAAGCTTAGTGCTTTGGTGTCTTCACCTCCATCTTGTCTCACTTCTGCGTCAGAGCAGGCCTAGGAAGACACCAGGACACGCTTGACGAAAAACAGGTAGTACATTACTTTAAGGTATGCAAATGAACTGTAGCCTACGGACTGTACTAAGAATGCACTTACAGCTTTTCTGGACGACACAAATCTCGGGCGTTGTCACTCTCGCTCTTGCTAAACTATCCCTCGTTGTCCTTTTTCAACGCATCACTCCAAAACAAATGGGACCTCAAACCATCAGATGGCTTATGCCTATGGTCGCTGTCTACACCCTACTTTCTCTGTTTTTGATCGCCTTCCAATGCCAACTACCACAGCCTTGGATACTGAGTCCGAAAAACTGCTCTACACATGGCAACGTGTACTACCCGATCACAATTTCTAACATGTTGACCGACGCTGTGCTTGCCATCTGGATCTTTCCAATTATCTGGGGTCTGCAAATGAAAGTGCATACCAAGTCTGTTGTATTTTGGTTATTTGGATCGCGTTTACTCATTTGTGTGGTGGATATTGGGCGGATGGTAGTTATCCACAAAGCTCTTCAGTCGGAGGATCAAACACGTAAGACTCCACGTCCTCATCAAAATATAACAAAAGTCTTTCATTTAATCTTGATTTTTGGTTCTCATATCACTGACCATATCTCAGGATCCCAACTAATTTGGGTCGTAATGGATCAAATTGTTGTCCACCTTTCGATTAATCACGCCACACTACCTCGTATTCAGACCTTCCTCTCCCACCTACAAATCGGCGGCATGAGCACGCATATGGGCGCAAGTCGGAGTGGTACACGAACGACGTCCAAAGGGAGAAGCAGCGCCGCCAAAACTAGTCAGAACCATTTGAACGGAAACAAAGTGGAGCGGACCTCCGATAAAGCTTGGAATTCATTGTGCAACCGTCTCACTGGGAGTCTCAACAGGACGCCTAGCATCTCTGAACAGCCTCTTAGGCAGCAGCAGCAGCGAGGCATTGAACTATCCACAATCATATACTCCGGGAAAGGCGAGGCTGAACAAAGACATGTGGAGCAGGGTCGATCAGCGGCTACATCGTTATCGAGCGAGGGCTTGACCAGAGAGGAAAGTACAGGCCGGCTAGGGGGTGTGAGGGTGCAAAGGGATTTTCGTGTGGTTTATGACCAAATATAAGATGTCACGTAGGGACATACTAGATACCGTGTCCGTGCACACAATGCACGCCGTCAGTCAATGCACGCGATCGCAATTTCATCCCAACTTTACACCCCCTACAACTCAACGCTACGATGACTATGGAAGAAGCTCTTGCAGAGCTAGATGCTCTTGATTCTAATGAAGATATTTGTTACGCAGAAATAGCTAAAAGGCATGGTGTTGCTCGCTCTACGTTGTCGCGCAAGCACCGAGGTATTAGTGGGTCGCGTGCGGAGGCAGGTTTAGCCAGTGTGTCCAACAACCAAGTAAGTTACTTGCTTGACATCAGGGCGCTAGAGCACTACAGTGGGCCGGACTAAATTAGTTGGAACCTTGAGCACCAACGCGCGACACTGGCCAATCACCTTAAGACGATCTGCTTACGTTAAAGCAACCGGTTGAACCGGTCGGTCCAGCGGGTCCACAGTTGCTTGGAGCGCTGGTGTCAAGCAAGTAACTTACTTGGTTGATGGACACACTGGGTTTAGCACGTCGCAACCTTCAACCAGAACAGGAGGCAGAGCTTGTGAAGTATATAGAGGACTTAACAGAGCGAAAGCTACCTCCTACAAGAGAGATGGTGCAGATTTACGCGTCTGATATCGCTGGACACCCCGTCTCCGAAAGCTGGGTTACTCGCTTCCTCCGCCGACACCAGGATGAGCTTACATCCCAGTGGAGCACTTCTATGGACCGTAAACGCCACGTCGCTGACTCTGGTCATAAGTACAAGGTGTACTATAAACAGCTAGGCAGCAAAATCGACTTCTACGAAGTGGAGCCTGAGCATACATACAATATGGACGAGAAAGGCTATATTGTGAACATATGAGGAGGTTGAGGAAGTAGTTGGTTGATTGATAGAGTCTATCGAAGAGAGCGAATATATGTCCTCATGTTACATAATCAGTGATGAAACGCACTATCTCCACGTAGGCGTAGATGCTGACATATATGATTGGAGCTGTTGGTAGACAGAAGAGGATCTTTAGCAAGAGGCTGTTTAAGAAGAAGCAGTTTAAGCAGATGCTACAGGATGGCAATCGCGAGTGGATAAGCTTGTTAGCGTGTGTTTGCGCTGATGGTACAGCGTTGCCGCCGGCTCTTATCTATGCGGCTGACTCCAACAACATACAATCAACCTGGGTGGAGGACGTGAAGGTAGGAGAACATATGGCCTTCTTCGGAGTATCAGGTAGTGGCTGGTCGAACGATGGACTTGGTCTTGCCTGGCTTCAGCAGGTGTTTGAGCGCTTCACGGCACCGAAAGCTCGAAGAAAGTACCGCCTGTTGCTTGTGGATGGCCATGGGAGTCACCTGACGGAAGAGTTTCTAGAGTATTGCCACAGGCATAAGATACTATTGGGTATCTATCCACCTCACAGCACCCACACGCTGCAGCCGCTCGATGTGGTGATGTTTAAGCCTCTCAGCACAGCATACTCAAAGAAGCTGGCAACACGCCTTCACAAGCATCAAGGCTTAGTGCCTGTAACTAAGGCTGACTTCTTTGGCCTATTCTGGGACGCTTGGGCGAGCAGCTTTACCGCAAAGAACATCTTCAGCTCGTTCAAGGCAACAGGTGTACACCCCTTCAGCCCCGACGTTATACTCGATCGCTTCACCAATGACGACTCAGACACCTCTAGCAACGCGTCAGAGGAAGCTCCTACATATGGCGGTGAGGCGTGGCAAAACTAAACACGGTTATGAAACGTGCGTTGGGTGGTGCCTCAGAGAAGGATGCATCTATCGTTCGACAATCGCTCCACCATATGGCTATACAGAACACCCTCCTGCAGAGCGAAAATGAGGGTTTGCTTGACGCCCTTACTGTCAAGAAAGGAGAGAGATAAAGGGCAAGCCTCTTGACCTGCTGCAACACTATGAGTACTGGGGTCCTTCAATGATGTGGACTCCTCGGTCATTTAGAGAAGCCAAAACCCGCATGAAGCTTGCAAGGGAGGAGAGAGAGGCAGAGGAGAAGAAAAGGCTGACATGAAGGAGCTTGCTAAGGCTAACAAGCTATACAACGAAAAGATTGCGCAGGAGAAGCGTGATGCGCGCGCGAGGGAGAAGGAAGAGCGCGACTGGCTGAAGGCTGAGAAGGCTAAGGAAGTTGCTGAACGCAAGGCAGAGAGAGAGCGCCAAAGGCAAGCTCGCGACCATCAGAAAACTATCCAAAAGCCGCCTACAGGCAAGCGCAAGGCTTCACAACAAGCAGCACTAAGGAAGAAGCAGAAACGTAGTACTAGAGATGATGTGGGTGGTGCCTCGCGCACGGCGCGTACCCCAACACCGCCACACCAAACCAACACTCGCGGCCGCAAAATCCTCCGGCCAAGAAAGTATTGGTGAGAAAGTTTGTCGCATAGGTCTATAGAGTACTCTGTTAAGTTGACTTATAATAACCACTTATGTGTGTGGCTCTACAGCCTCAATTTTGTGCAGTCCGTTTTGGTGATGCGCGTGCATTGACTGACGGCGTGCATTGTGTGCACGGACACGGTACTCTTCCACACATGATGTCTTATGGCGACGGAAGGTTGGAATTATGCCACCTAGTATATGATATCGTTCTACCCTTCCTATCCTATCCTACCCTACCTTTCAGCGAACGCGACGGGGAATGCATTCACCGCGCCGAATCAGGCTTAACGTTAGAGGGTTTCAGCCCCAAACGGACAGATTGAGGAGTCTTCCGTTTTCATTCCCTGCCATCAAAAATGTCGTTTTTCTATTACATTTCATATACAAAAACTGTGCATTGCTATCGAAACTTATAGTTGAGACTCTAACATTAACAAATTTCTGCTATTGCGTGTTGCGTGTCGCGTTACGCTGCTGCAAACATGGAGTTCTGGAGGGACGCGCGACCGCGTTCAGCGCAAGCCCGCCCAACAACAACTGCAGAAACCGCCGCCCGCTGCGCGCCCAACCCGTCCAACCCGCCAGCACGCTCGGGTGAAGCAATGTCGGCGGTTCTCTACTTTCTCCCCAACTACAAAGTTATTGTGTGTAAGCAGTATGTGACTGCAATACAGAATCTAGATGCGCATCTGTGTCTACGAAAGCAGATTGCAGACAGCTACGGTACCATCTTGGTGCGACTACACATTGTTGAAGCCATGAGGCTGTTCGTAAGGAATAAGCGTGAGCGATTGCGTCCACCAGGCGCTGGGGCGACATGATGTGTGCTCAGCGCATCACTCGATCGGCCCCTGGCGGTGCGTCTCGCCGGGTTTTCCGGTCTTTGCTGGGAGCCGCCTGTACGTGATCGTTACCGTCATCCTCACGCTGATCACGCCCATGGCTGTGTTTTATCAACTTTATTACTATGATGTGCAGATCGGGAAGGCACAAGGATAAGCAATACGGAAAAACTCGCTCTCGCTTCGAAACGCAGTGCGCCCGCCCGTTAACGCAGGTACTGCAGGTACTGCAGTCATGCGGCGTAGCATCCTAATGATGACGATGACACTGACATGGTCCCTCGGCAAACCAGCCGAGCATGTGTAGTGCGTCTACACGTCCACGGCGACTCTTCGACTCAGTTTCCTCCTAGTGCCTCCGCGTCAAAGTAGAGTGCTAGCATTCATGTTTTCCGGCAAGCATTTGGTACGAAAGTCTTCATCAGAGTCCAATGCGTCTGTCTCTGTAAGGTCGTCTTCCACTGTCATCGTGGTGTTGAGTTACAAGGGGTCAAATGTGTAATGTGGAAGTGGTGGGGTGTGCATAATGCGACCATGTGCATTACGCGCACAGACAAAATGAGCATTATGCGCACGGACAAGGTAAGCATAATACGAAGGAGCTCGTTTTTAGTGAGGAATATTGCTTGGCCTGTGCGCCAACTTCACTTTTTCCGCTGTACGGCCATACAAAACAGGGAAGAAACAACACAACGAGTCTGTTTTTTGCTCTATAAAAGATGAGGCTACTCAACCATATGTAGATCTATCAATATATCGATTTTTTAGAGTTGCGATTAGCCATGGAAGTTGTTTCTTCCCTCATTTTGTATAATCCTGCGCACCACCTTTGGAATCCCCATCACCCACCGATTAATTAGTTCTTGAGGCATGGCCTCCCATTCGGTCTCCCATTGCTGTCGGCACTGCTCTGGTGTACAGCTTGGGGTGAATTGCTTCGTCACATGACGTCGTAACCATGGCCAGGCATGCTCAGATGCGTTCACATCTGGACTGTGACCTGGCCACGCCATCTTTTCGACCTTTTGAACTTGCAAATAGTCATTTGCGATGCGGGACTTATGTGGAGGAGCTCCATCTTCGAGTAAATAGCATGTGATACCTTGGTTTTTAAGTTGGTTGATCCATGGAGCGACCTTCTTGAGGGCTCCTTCGCGGTGGCGATACCCATCCACACCACCTCTAGACCTAATACCACGATGATAATCATGTTTCTTAATGTGCTGAAGCTTCTTTGTAGACGTACGGAGGTTTATATCGACCTCCCTAAGCACCTGGAGCGCTGCGCGGGCTTGGGTTTGAGCATGGTTTGAGGATGTTCGGGTAGCTGCATTTTCCAACTCCAAAAGCTCCTCCGCTACCTGTTTTTCCTCCTGTGTCTCATGGAAATAAACGTGACAAGGACCTTTATAGTCATATCTAAAAGCTCCAAAGAATTGTATATAGCAGTCTCGGCGGTTGCGGTTGTGGCGGACGTCCTCATTATAGATCTCATCATCGCGAGCCCATGTTCGGATCATGCCTCGCTCTTCTCCCACTCTAGCTGGTGTTTCGTCAGTAAAAACAACACACCGGAAGTCGTATCCAAGTCCGTCACCAACCTCGTATCGATCGGGGTTGTGGTTGAGGGCCCATTGCAATCGCTCGCGGCGCTGCGTGGGTGTTAAGGGCGGCTTCCAACCTGGCTTTCTGCGCTTGTAACCAGCTCCATACATGACATTTTCAAATGTTGACACGCTCAAATGAGGCGCAGTAGCATGAAGCTCGCGATGCTTTATTGCCTGCCATGACTCCTGCTCGCGGTGGTTGCGATCCTGCGTCGTGATGCGGATGATAGCGTCTTTCTGATCATCACTCAAAACCTCGGGTCTCCCACGCCCAATCTCATTTGTAAATAGTATTGGATCCCATAAGTCAAAACTTCCAGCTTCAGCGCGCTCCTTTATACGATTTAGAAGCTTTGATATAGTGCCTTGGGGGCGGTGGAGGGCGTCTGCGAGGGTGCGTTGTTTTGCATTTCCGAATAACACAGCACCAGCGATAAATGCACGGGTTTCTGGAGGTATTTCGGTGCGCTGAGTTTTTGAAACTCTTTGGGTAGGTGTAGCAGTATATTTAAAAGGCTTTCGCCGGTTCAGAACCATAATTTCACGTTGTTGTGTTGAAAAATATGATGTATTACTATGGTGGTTGCAATGGTGGTTGCGGCATTTCAGAGTTGGGATGGTTCGCCAAGCAATATTCCTCACTAAAAACGAGCTCCTTCGTATACAGCTCCGATCTCTTAGCGTCCAGTCCGATCAATCTGCCAATCAATTTGGGACCAGTCTGCCCGAAAACACCAACAATCAATTCAATCGACGACTCCAGGATTGATTGGATTGATTGTTACGGAGTCTACGCAAATCCCCGAGTTACTCGCACTGGCGAGGCTGCCAGGGTGCCAGGGCACCGCCATGGATTCCAACCACACTGAAGCAAAGAGAAGCCAGGGTATCAAAGCAAATGTGTGCGGCTACTAAGCACGCCGAGAAAGTTGCGGCAGGGGCGGGTCCACAAGCTGAACAAGCTCTCGACAATCTTGTGAAAGATGCAAAGCCGCCGTCGCGACCCTAGCAGAGGCGCACCGAACATCAACTTTTCCAGGCCACCGAAAGGACGATATCTATCGATTCTTCATGCAACTACAGCAACGTCCTTTCTGTTGCTGCTGCGGCGAATCGACTTGAAAGGGCTACTTTAGTCCCCAAAACTTTGAGGGTCAACATATGCGACAGTTATTAGTGGTGTTGGAGTACCTGGACGCTGAAGCCAGTAGCAATGCCCCACGACCCCGCCGTCCGAAGGCGACTCCACCAAAGCATAATCTGACGCCAGGACCGCCCTTGCCATTACAATGTTTGCTCTATGGGACGTTGCACAGAGACTGTTAAGGCGCATAGGTTCTGGCGCACTACTACTGCTGGTTTTATCGCAGTCTGACCTAATTTCACGATGTGACCGTGTGAGGGTTTGACGCGCGACTTCACGACTGGGAGCTTCACATCGGCACTGCAGAGAATGCGACACCCACAGTGCGCAATGCCCGAGCTCACAAAGTGCCTAGTGGTATTGTAATACCCGAGGCACAGCCAGGTATGAGCGAGGTGTACTGTAAATGCAGTTCGTCGATTCCTTCCATGCTTGACCTGCAGCGTTCCGATCGTGCAATGACAGGCAGTGCGAGGGTGGTGACGCTTACCTAGTCAAACTACATGGTCAGCGCGTGTTCACTGTGGCACGCCCCGCACCTAGTGTTGGCGGTCGTCGCATGTGGCGCATCATAGCGATTACATTGCCCGTTGATAGCATGTCGATTATGGTCCTCTCAACACTACGTTGATGGACGCCAGCATTTCGTCTACATGGCTAACCTGTCAACGCAGGCAACGTTAGGCGTGATTGGTAATGACTGGTGGATTCCATGCTCCATGATGCATTTCGCGGCTAGTATACGATTTGTCCCGTGGCCCTGGCAGTTCTCGTTCACATGTAAGACTGTGATGTTGCTGCTCGTTGTCATTGTTGGAGTTGTCGTTCGGAACGTAGACGCCCAGAGTCGCACGAACCGTTCGGCTTGCTGCGGGGTCAGCGAGGCAAATCTCGGTATATCAAGATGCGTGATCAGCAGAGACTGCTTGGAGGGAACAGCGCTGCCACAACCATGGTTTCGATAACAATTACTCACCTCCATAAACACGGTCAGCAGTATTACCGTCGTGCCTATCTCTGACCACCTTACGCTACCATGTCAGCGATGGGAAACGTGTCAAGGTCAGCCCCGATCGTCATTATGCTAGCAGCTAGCATTATGCTATTCTCCGGCTTATCACCGAGGACATACATTATACTTTTGAAGTTGATCACTTGAGAAGGCTGAATTCTCGACACGGCGGACAGTAAGTACTGTAGTGTAGGCTGACACTGTAGTGTAGATTGTTGGCACTTGCTTTACAGATGGCCTTCTATCAGCATAAGCGTGCTGTGGGTCAGTGACTATAAAGGTGCCTGTGCGACATGTTCGGAAACCTCGTCTGTAGTCGTACGTCGCTACACTCAAGGCTCATTTCTGGCGGGGATCTGAGAAACAATGCTCTTGTGCTGAACGGCTGAGCTGCAACGTGTTGGTGACGCCAGTTGGCTACTATGTCTTTTGTTGAGACACTAGAAGGAAGGCATGTACTGCGCTAGCTGACATTAGGGAAAGCCTCGCGTGTTCAGTTCCGCATTTCCGGTGGTTCCGCACTTAACTCCGCATCTATATCCACACAGTGAGTATCCTGTGGCCTTCATTTTACATGGAACTAACATGCCGGTACGGTCGGCGCCGCTTAGCACCGAACTGTGCTCTTGAGGCTCAACCTTCCTCCCTGCGCGACGAACAACCCAATGGGCCGAAGTCGGCTAATGAGAGCGCAAGAGTAGCAGATATCCCGACCTTACGCTACCTCTCCTTGGCCAACATCGGCCCACTGGGTTGTTCGTTGCATAGGGAGGGAGGTTAGGTCTGTAGTGTCTCTCAGGCTGCTCTACGAGGCGTGAGAGCTTCATTGAGGCCCTTTGAGAGCCGAAGCCTGGCTTTTAGGAAACCCATCTTCCTCCACAGCTATCTCGTATAATTTGTGCGTCTGAAAATCGTGGTATGCACACAGTCGCGTCGGCTGCGAGCGCGGATCATCATGGCCAAGCCAGGAGGTATCATCCTACTGGCTTGTACAATCTCTAGTAACTGCTGTTCCCTATAACGTTACCCCAACGATCTTCGCTGACATCTCTCTCAGGGCAACTTGATACGCATATACGAATTATGGAATCGAGTTTCAGTAAACTACCCGGTTT